>NC_039366.1:127654728-127759733 GCF_003573695.1 Papaver somniferum
CCCCCCATTTTCATCTACCGACAAATATTGATGAGCAAAAGTTGATAAAGAGCTGACTCATCAAGTAAATGGAATTTCTTCATCTATCAAGAACGTATCACGAGGAATTTTATTGAGTCATCTAACAACTAAAATTTCATCTTCATATACGAATCTCGAGGATTTGTAGTAGAAACATTTTTCCTACTACAGCTTTTGGCGCCAACCGTGGGGGAAATAAGGAATTTTTGAAAATAGAAATTAAGATCCATGGCTACATCACAAGCAAGTCGGAGTGATGGAAATGCAAACGTAAGAATAAGAGGAACTCGGAACGATGTTGATCACATACTTCTCTAAGGAGTTGAAACATCACCTGCAACAATGACATCATGATCTCCCTCCTCGAAAACCCATCTCACAAAAAAAAATAGAGGAAATCGTCGTGTACGTATTACGACTCATCCTTTAAGTGAAGGTACCAATCTCAACATATCCACCAGAGATTTAAATCAACATCAAACAAACATGGTAAACTCTCGCCCAAACCCCCTTCTCAATATAGGCTTTCGTTTAGCCTCGCATAGTGTACAAGGGGATATGACCGGAGCAACACCTATAGATATGAGTCTGCACGAAAGATTTCAAGAGTTAGATAACGAAAACAAACCTTAATATATAATAGACCGCAAAAGAATGATATCCAACACTCTGAAAGTTACACCCTTCATTGGCATGCACGACCTTCACAAGAGGGTTGGCGGAGACTGCACGTGCTGAATGATCAAGGTAAGCGATATGGATCATCCGAAAGGAAAGCTACTAAAGCAAGTAATATTGCAAGGGAATGTCGAAGGCTACGAAAGCTATCACATCGTCAAGGAGGCAGAATGACGATCAGGACTGTAAGAGCATTGCTCGGTTGAACCCACCAAGTGTTGGTATGTCAAAATTTGTTGTCATATTTTAGTATCAAAACTCATAAGTCGCTTGATTAGATTACTAGAGTCAACTTTTTTAGGTTAGACTAGGAAGTCTAAAAATCTTGCGACATAAAAGTATTACATTGAAGACCTGAAGATTCCGAAGACGTACGATATCTACGATGACGTCATCCTTCCTATTGAGGTTAGTAATACATGACTTGATTGTTTTTATTTCTCTATCGTAAGCTTTCAATTCGTTTATGATTGAGAGCATAACATGCGAATTTATATACATAAAACTATAGTATAATAGACTTGATCATCATATTGTGATTAAAGTGTCAAGGAACAATATATCAATAGTGATAAGTGTTTTACATTGGAATATTGGATTACGAAGTATAATGCATATCTTTTGAACTTCGTGATTGCAACATCAACATAATCTTTGTAACTGGTTACTAGGTTGTGTAGTGAACATATGTTTGATTTCATACCTAGAAAAATATGTTTAACTACATGAGTATAAATAAGTAGACGTACAAAATTTTTTCGTAGTCAAAAGGAAATCAAAAGGATTGAAGGTCCGATTTTTGTTAAAGATATTATAGTTGGACCGATCCTAACCTATATAGGGAATCAAAGTAGAAATGATCCTATCTTATGTTGGGAGTCAAGGTAGAAATGATCCCTACCTATATTGGGAGTCAAGTTAGAACCAATCCTAACTTGTTTTAGGAGTCATGGTAGAACTGGTCCTAATAGGCAAAATCGATTTCTTCTAGTCACGTACACTTTAGGGTTTATGTGATTTGGATATTGGGTTTGCAAAATAGGAAAGTTCAAATATTTCTATATAATGAGTAATTTGAACTGAAAAGGCGAGGGTACCCAAATATACCTCAAGATAAAAGTTTTCCTACCTATAAGTCCTTTCTCCGAAAGTGATTGTCTATGGACCGAGTCAAGACAATGCAACTAATCGGTTCACACTTCGTGTGATCGTCTATGGATACGAGATCGAGACAATACAAAAACGAAGTATGTTTACTTGATAAAAAGGTTCGGACTTAACCAAACACAATAGGATTGCTTATCAAGTAAATATGAATTAATGTTTGTGTGATTTACTTTAATTATAATAAAACAATTATAATGCGGAAAATAAAAATAAATGACACGGCAAGATTTTGTTAACGAGGAAACCGCAAATGCAGAAAAATCCCAGGACCTTGTCCAGAATTGAATACTCTCAGGATTAAGCCGCTACACAAAATTAAACCAACTTCGTATAGTTGAGACCAAACAAATAAACCTATAGTTCACCTAGTTCCGACTGTATTCCCACGCCTCCGACCTATGAATAAGTCACGTACTTGGAACAATTCCTTTGGTTCGTATTCCAAACAGTAAAGGAACAACAAATCTGTTTGGTATCAACTCTCTTCAACCAAGTGATGTGAGTTCGAAAAAGGCTCTTCTGTTTATCTCAATAAACTCTTTCGTCAGGTTCTTAGATCTATCTTGTTCTCAACTACCGAAGTAATTGTTAAGATTTTGCAATCAGTACTTTAAATCACAAAGAATTATATTGATGCCGATCTACACAACTAATCAATCCAATCTACCACAAGGATAAACCGATTATAGTTGGATCCTCTTAAACCGAAACAAGTATTGTGCACACCAAAGATTATGAACCCCAAATCATAAATCTTCAATATCTTCTTTGTTTTCAAATCTTCTTAGATCTTCAATAAACACCTGCACACAACAACTTGAATCTCTTGTGATCAATCACACACAGAACGGAGTTTGTTAACAATGGATTATCACAAGATCGTCTTTAGCACTAACAACAGTCTAAAGATCCCTTTCGAAACTTCGATCTAGTTTGAGTGAATCTTATATCAGAAGAGAAGATTCTCAAGCATAAACAAACTAGGTGCAATCAAAGTTCAAACACCGTTAGTCAATCAAATCAATCGAAAACACAATATAAACCGCAATTATCTAGTTTCCCACCAACGGTACTAATAGAGATTCTCAATCCCAAAGAAGACTTTAAACTGAGCGGCCGTAAGAGATTTCTCCTAATTAGGTTACTCTCCTCTCCGAATAGGCGGCTTCACCAGTAACAACACAGCCGAGGAAGTTTGTTGTCACGAAGGATTAGTTTGCTAGAAATGTAAACTTCAAGTATTTATAGACAAGGAAGTTTGGACACCAAGGAATTTCCAAAACCGAAAATATTCTCAAGATATTCAGTAAAGCACAAATTCGGTTTCCATAATTCCTGGAAACGCTCTGTCAAAAATATTGACCGAAAATCTCTTTGGAAAATCTTTAACTAGTAAATGCACATTACTAATTCTCATCTTCCTAAAATAAAATTAAGACCTTAATTAAAATATTCTTAACTTATTTATGTTTTGATCCTGGGATTTTCTTCCTTTAGCTATTAAGGAATAACTTTGAACAATTAAAGATAAATACTACTGCATGTGTTCAAAGTGTGTCGACATCCTTAATTTGTAAGTCCTTTTTCATACTTACAACCTTGAAAACGATTTTCCACACTTCCAAACAAGTTTAGAATTGGTTCATCTGACTTTCAAGAACTATGTGATTGATCAAGAACACTCAATCACAAATCATGGGTTTAACTGTTCTACCAAAAGAAGTTTCGGTTCTACCTCCATGTGAGTATTGTGTATAGTCACACTAGCTTTCCAAAATTCGGTTGACTAGGTACTAGGATTGGTTCCCCACATATATATGGTATCTAACTTATATGTGTTGCACATGTCCATAGGATCGGTTCCCTTTTGCCTAAAAACGTGTTGCACATGTCCATAGGATCGTTACCCCTTTCTGCTACAAACTTGCTGCACCTCATACAAGGATCGATTCCCCTTTGTGATGTGTTGCACCTCTTACTAGGATTGGTTCCCCTTTATCCAGATTCGGTCATACACAAATCACAATCTCGATCATACCATCTCAGGTGGTTACTTAGGATCGGGTTCACTAATAAAAGTGTTAGAGCATTGCTCGGTCGAACTCGCATGCGTTGCTATCTCAAGCATGTTTGTCAATATTAGTGATCAAAACTATATGTCTTGATTTCTAGTATACTTATGGCTAAGTCTCGGTCTAGGATAGTTAGGAATAGTTGAGCTCCAGACTCCATGGCGATTATCTTGCAAAGACGAAGAACTACTCAAGGAACCAGTGGAACTTCGTCCGACCAAAAGGTATGTGGAGACTTGAACTCATCTTGTCACTCAAAAGTCTATCTACTCTATCTCCTACTCTTGAGATAAAAGTCGTATAAGTATGATAGTTTTCATACATACACATTTGCTATTTCGAGCCGAGTTTACTCGCCTATCTTTTTCTCGAAATACGTGTTGGTAAGCTTTTGCTTTAACCATCTTCATCTTTAATCTTGAAGAAAGTCATGATGACGTTTCAATCTTGAAAATAGCTTTAATGACGATAGTCGATTCTTTATGTCTAACGACTGTTATAACATTATAGAAGAATGTTTCAACGATTGAAATGTAGAGTTGAGAATATGTAACCACCTATGGATGTAAGCATATAATGTGTTCGCACATTAGTGTATAAATTCATGTGCCGGAAACCAAGTGCGTGAATAAATGTGCATGCGGTATTGGTGAAAGAGACAGGTTGGGTACGCATACTGGCAGAAATTCACGTCCGTGAAATTCTGCTGAGTTTGAAGTTTACGAACTCAAAAACCAGTCTCCTTAGGTACGCGTACTGGCGGAACTTTTTCACCCGAAAAAGTCTGTTGAGTTTGGAAACTAAAACCAACTCAAAATCCGGTAGCTAAGGTACGCATACCCAAGCTAGTTATTTCTCAAATCAGTAGTTCATGGACTTAAAACAATAAATTATAAGGAATGCAATCTTTGCAAACCGTGGGTATATTGTTCATGAATTGATTCAAATGAATCAAACCGATTTTATTTCAATTGTGTCTATGTATAAAGACCTAAGCAATTGAACAACTCTTGAACTAGTTTTTATTAGTCATTTGAACTAGTTATGAGAAAGATGAATACGGTTAATATGAAAGCACTCATATGGCTAACCATTGGTCAACCATTTGTGAACCAACTAATGTACACGTTTAGGTATGGTTACTCAAACCTAAATGAACACATTTCATTTATGTGTGACAAGCTAAGTTTCGATCTAACGGTTGAAAGATATTATCTTGGATAAATCAGGTTTTTCATCTAACGATGATTATTGAATGCTTTGTTACCAAGGTAACTTAGATTCCAAACCCTGATTTGAAAAATATATAAGGAGACGTCTAGCAACTGTGCAAAACTAATCCCCACACCTCCTGTGTGATAATAGTTAGTTTGCTAGAGTCGATTCTCCTTTAATCATAGGTTTCTTCTCGAGACCCTGTCGATTAACGACTGAAAGACTTCATTGGGATTGTGAAGCCAGACGAAACTACTTCTCTTGTAGTTCAGCGATCTGATCTTGTCATATTCTAACGTACGAGTTCAATTGAATAATTGACTTGAGATTATATCTCCGATAGGGAAAGATAAAAAGAAATCACAAACATCTTCGTTTCATCGTTTGTGATTCCACAATATCTGGTTTCGCTACCATACGATTTAGATTATTGTGAGGTTATTGATAATGCTAGGATGTTCTTTGGGAATATAAGTCTGTTTTATCAATTGGTTCTTGTTCACCTTGATTTTTATCAAAAGACGGAACAAAACTTTTAGGTTTATCTGTGGGAGACATATTTATCTATCCTTGTAGACTTTTCTGTGTGATACAGATTTGTTTATTAAAGTCTTCGACTTTGGGTCGTAGCAACTCTTGGTTGTGGGTGAGATCAGCTAAGGGAATCAAGTGTGTAGTATCTTGTTGGGACCAGACACGTAAGGAGCGCAATTGTACCTTGAATCAGTGTGAGATTGATTAGGGTTCACCTACAGTCCAGACCGAAGTTAGTTTGTAGTAGGCTAGTGACTGTAGCGGCTTAATACAGTGTGGTGTTCAATCTGGACTTAGTCCCGGGGTTTTTCTGCATTTGCAGTTTCCTCGTTAACAAAATTTCTGGTGTCTGTGTTATTTCTATTCCGCATTATATTTTGTTATATAATTGAAATATCACAGGTTGTGCGTTTTATCGATCAATAGTGAAATCCAACCTTTGGTTGTTGATTGGATATTGATTGATCCTTGGATATTGGTCTTTGGTACCATCCAAGTTTATCTCTCTTGTATTTAATCGAGACTCGCAGATTGCTTGAGTAAGATTTAAATCAAGATATAAAGATATTAACTTCTTGATATACTTTTTATTAAGATTGAGTCTGACTGTCTAGTTTATTCTCTTAAAAGTATATTAGAGTTAGTCCATACAAATTGCTAACCGAAATATTGGGTGAGGTTGTTAGACCCCCGCATTTTCAATTGGTATCAGAGGAGGCAAACACCTTTAAGACCTCAAAAGTATGTGTTTGTAGCGATCTGACTCTATGGAAAATAGTGATATCTCTGACTGCACAAAACCAGATCAGAATCCTCTCGATACTGTCCAGAGTTCTGAGACTTCTAAGAATTCTCTCATATCTCTCCCTCTGTCAGAAACCTATGTCAACTGGGAAAACCGCCTAGATGATCAATTGGATGGACTTTATGATAAAGTGACTTATACGAGGGACCAAGTATTGATGAAAAAGTCTCACAGTATATCATACTCTCTGACGATATCATAAAAAAAATGATCTACTGCCTATCTGGCAGAATATTTGTTTCCTCTCTGTCGTGAAAATAAACTTAAAAATTCTTTAAAGGATATAACAGTGGTTATAAAATTCTACAATTCATCCTTAAAGATCGTGATGAAGAAGTCCATTCAAAGATTATTGAATGTGAAAACCTTTAGAAGAGTTTGTGTGTGTTGAATGAAAGACTTGCTGAATCTGAGGCAAAGTATGACTCTCAACAGAGATAATATAACGACAGAGATGCCTTTTTCTTGCCAAGGAAAAACTGAAGAATGATCTCTCTACAGCTGTTAACAAGGAAAAATCGCTAGAAGAGAATCTGAGAAGATTCAACACTAGCTCTACAAAATTATCTTCCATTATAGGAGCATGTAAAGAGCATCGTGATACACGTGGTCTGCGCTATAAATGAATAGACACTCCTAACACTGGGAGGATCAATTTTGTTTGTGCCAATAACAACATGCCATGTGAAAATTCACCTATTACAGCTGATGTTCCGGTAAACAAAGATTGTCATTCTTCAAAGACAAGGCGTAGGAGAGCCGTTAAAAACATTTCTTTCAACTGTTACTATTGTGGAAACAAGGGTCACGTTGAACGAAAATGTCGTTTTAGGATAAGGAATAAAAAAATTCATAACATTCTTATATGGATGTCCAAGGAAGTAATCAAGCATGTCTCTCTCCGTGATGAAAACAACATAGTCTTGAATCCAGAAGAGCACTATGATAATTCCTCTCTTAGTTATATGTATGACACTGACTCTTTTGACATTCATAGAGGAAATAATGTCATATGGAAAGCTAAGAAGTTTGATGTCCCAGTAAATAGAAAAAGACGTCAAAGAAAGAAAGGAATGTCATACGGTGGCAAGGATCACACTGAGTCAAAAGATCGGGTTTCGATCACATTCACATCAACAATCATGCTTCCGATTTAAGAACCAGTATTAATAATCTCAAGCGTAAAATCAAAAAAATTAAGGAAGAAAGCATCTTCAGGTATGTCTTATTCTCCTTGTAATAATTCTCTTGAAATTAATCCTCTTGTTGACTCAGAGAAGGAAAACGATGATGAGCTGCGTGCTCCGTCTACAACTTGACCAGTCTTTCTGTGCATCCTCGCTTCATCCTCATGAGGATGCACACGAAGTTCAAGATGCACTCATCTTGACAAAAATGGTTGTTGTAATTATTCGTTTGGTTCTTTAAATTAATGCCTTCTAAGTAGAATCCTACTCTAGCTTTCATTTCATATTGAAGCATAGCTGACCCATAAAAGCTCTTGAGAAAATCATGCTTTGTTGAAACACTTAACCTTTCAGTGTTCTCTCTCTTGTTGCACCTTGACAAAGCCTCCATAAGGATCCTCTACTGTGACGGTTTAGAACTTAGTTCATAACTGTGAGCATTTGCGTACCTGGCCCATTACCGACTTCTATATATATATATATATATATATCATGAATATTTTCTTGGTATATACAAGATCGGGAACGGAATAGTCTCTCAAGAGATAATGATGCAAACTAAGAAAGGGTGCAAAGAGGATGATGAGATCGAAAGAAACAACAATGCTGAGTTTTATGAGAATCCTGTTCTCATAAACTGCTATCATGCAATTGATCATGTAGACAAGAAACCAGATCAATTATCACAACAACTGGTTGGAAATCTTCTTCAAGATTTTGAAGTTCTATGTAAACAGTTTGTGATCGCTAAAAAGAATCTCGAGTTTGTGCGGATCAAGTTGAAGGAAGCTAAGGAAGTACTAACAAGTGTTCGAAATCTGATAGCTAGTCTTGAATAAATCTCTATATAATGTCTAGAAAGTCTTCTTATGAGAATTTATTTCTTATTTTAGGAAGAATAACTAGAGTTTGGAATAGACATTATTGTGAGTACACATAGCTATGTCCATCGTTTTTTCATCTTTATTTTTTAGGTTTATTTATTTAAATTTTAAAAATTGCTTGGAAGATGATTTTTGCAGTATTAATCTTTATGGTTTTATATATTGCAATATGTTATAGGATATGTGTGTTTGCGTCCGTGAACTATTATTGTCTCATATGATGTCAAAAGTTATCTCTTTTATATGTCGATATGCGAGTATTGACACAAGATCGATGAACTTTTGACAAGAAAAAGTTAAGCCTATTATGTCAATTATTGATGGAAGATAGGTTAAAATCTTTTGTTTACAAGGATTATTGTCTATTGTATGTCATTGTGCAAATAGTGATGGAAAATAGAATGAATCCGTCTATATGCCGCAGTATTGATCATTCCGTGATCCATATTTTATGTGTATACTGCAATGCTCCATAAGTTTTTCTTGTGTTGAGCGTAAGACGATTGAGTTAATCATTATTTTATGGTGAACTTAGTCGTAGCTCCGTAATCTCTCTTATGTCGAGCATTTCCAACTAGATTAATCACATATTCGTTTGTGGTTGTTTTGGTTGTGTATTCCGATTAAATTAATCATGGGTTCTCTTGTGGTTAGTTTAATTGAGAATTTTGGATATAGAAAATCATTTCTTTATAGTTTTTGGTGTCCAATAAAATCCTTCTTTTCTTGTAAAAGTAAGGTCGCTCTTGTTGTTCTCTTGGGAATGACATCAAATGGGGGAGAGTTCTTTTGAACTTGCGCTTAATTTCCATATCTCTGTGGGGAGTGCGGTTGTGGAATTATTTAGGGGTTATCTTGTATCTTTATAAACTCCTTGATGAATGCATTTAGCCTCGGCTTTATGATTGCATCTAAACAAGTTGATATGTACTTTTCTTTGGTCTTGAAGCGTCTTCGTGGAAATTTCATTAGGATCCCGTTTTCGTACCTTTGCCAATTTTATTGACAAAAAGAGGGAGAATTAATGTGTAGTTCACACTAAAAATACCTATGATTTACGTGCTTTACGGTTCATTATGTAAGGGGGAGTGGTTTTCATGTTGAGACAAAAGTATTGACTAAGGGGGAGTGACACATATCACCATAGTATTGTTGTCGAAGTTGTGATATGAGAACTTTGATGCTGTGTAATAATAATATGACATTGTATAACAATGATCGAGAGCTTTTGTTTTCTCATTGTTATGGCTACGGAACTTCAACAACTATGATGCTGAATTGAACATCTATGGAATCATGGGAGTACTTGGAAAAGACGAAGTTTTCAAGTAACGTTGAAGCACCAAGGAGATCAAGCATGTGGACGAGAAGCTACAAAGTTTTATTTATTTTGTAATCCATATGTATTGATAGTTTTGTCACTAAAATTGACAAAGAGGGTGATTTTTAGAGCATTGCTCGGTCGAACTCGCATGTGTTGCTATCCCAAGCATGTTTGTCAATATTAGTGATCAAAACTATATGTCTTGATTTCTAGTATACTTATGACTAAGTCTCGGTCTAGGATAGTTAGGAATAGGTGAGCTCCATACTCCATGGCGATTATCTTGCAAAGACGAAAAACTACTCAAGGAACCAGTGGAACTTCATCCGACCAAAAGGTATGTGGAGACTTGAACTCATCTTGTCACTCAAAAGTATATCTACTCTATCTCCTACTCTTGAGACAAAAGTCGTATAAGTATGATAGTTTTCATACATACACATTTGCTATTTCGAGCCGAGTTTACTCGCCTATCTTTTTCTCGAAATACGTGTTGGTAAGCTTTTGCTTTAACCATCTTCATCTTTACTCGTGAAGAAAGTCATGATGGCGTTTCAATCTTGAAAATAGATATGATGACGATAGTCGATTCTTTATGTCTAACGACTGTTATAACATTATAGAAGAATGTTTCAACGGTTGAAATGTAGAGTTGAGAATATGTAACCACCTATGGATGTAAGCATATAGTATGTTCACACATTAGTGTATAAATTCATGTGCCAGAAACCAAGTTTCTGAATAAATGTGCATGCGGTATTGGTGAAGGAGACAGGTTGGGTACGCGTATGCGTACTGGCGGGAATTCACCTCCGTGAAATTCTGCTGAGTTTGAAGTTTACGAACTCAAAAACCAGTCACCTTAGGTACGCGTACCCATACGCGTACTGGCAGAACTTTTTCACCCGAAAAAGTCTGTTGAGTTTGGAAACTAAAACCAACTCAAAATCCGGTAGCTAAGGTACGCATACCCAAGCTAGTTATTTCTCAAATCAGTAGTTCATGGACTTAAAACAATAAATTATAAGGAATGCAATCTTTGCAAACCGTGGGTATATTGTTCATGAATTGATTCAAATGAATCAAACCGATTTTGTTTCAATTGTGTCTATGTATAAATACCTAAGCAATTGAACAACTCTTGAACTAGTTCTGATGAGTCATTTGAACTAGTTATGTGAAAGATGAATACGGTTAATATGAAAGCACTCATATGGCTAACCATTGGTCAATCATTTGTGAACCAACCAATGTACACGTTTAGGTGCGGTTACTCAAACCTAAATGAATACATTTCATTTGTGTGTGACAAGCTAAGTTTCGATCTAACGGTTGAAAGATATTAGCTTGGATAAATCAGGTTATTCATCTAACGGTGATTATTGAATGCTTTGTTACCAAGGTAACTTAGATTGCAAACCCTGTTTTGAAAACTATATAAGGAGACGTCTAGCAACTGTGGAAAACTAATCCCCACACCTCCTGTGTGATACTAGTTAGTTTGCTTGAGTCAATTATCCTTTAATCGTAGGTTTCTTCTCGAGACCATGTCGATTAACGACTGAAAGACTTCAGTGGGATTGTGAAGCCATACGAAACTACTTCTCTTGTAGTTGAGCGATCTGATCTTGCCATTTTCTATCGTACGAGTTCAGTTGAATAATTGACTTGAGATTACATCTCCAATAGGGCAAGATAAAAAGAAATCACAAACATCTTCGTCTCATCATTTGTGATTCCACAATATCTAGTTTCGCTACATACGATTTAGATTATTGTGAGGTGATTGATAATACTAGGCTATTGTAGGATCATAATCTCACAATGATAATATCTCAGCGAAATTATCAGAAACACAACACAACAGTGTGCAGAACAATTTCAGAAACGATATAATAAATGACGTCAGCTAAAATCATGAGAAAGATGTGATAGTCCTGCGAAAGTTAGAAAGTTTGCGAGATTAACATTTGTAAGGTTGCGAGAATATCGCAAGCCATATCCGAAAATAAAGGACAGATTAGCTGTCATCCACTATGTACTTCCCTATAAATAGTCGTTCAGTTGTAAAAGAAAGAGAGAGATCTTTTTCTGGGTGAGAAGCAAGTAAATAGGAGAGAGAAAACCTAGAGCAGTGGTTATTCTTGATTCCGTTATCTTTTCTTGTAAGATTGTTTAAAGATTCATCAATAAAATTAAGATTGCTCATCTAAAATGAGTTGAATGTTAATGAAATCTTGTGAGGGGTGTAGTGTAGGATTTCCTGCAACTACAGCTGTTCTTCCGGAATATAAGTCTGGTTTATTAATTGGTTCTTGTTCACCTTGATTTTTATCAAAAGACAGAACAAAACTTTTAGGTTTATCTGTGGGAGACAGATTTATCTATCCTTGTAGACTTTTTTGTGTGATACAGATTTGGTTATTAAAGTCTTCGACTTTGGGTCGTAGCAACTCTTGGTTGTGGGTGAGATCAGCTAAGGGAATCAAGTGTGTAGTATCTTGTTGGGATCAGACACGTAAGGAGCGCAATTGTACCTTGAATCAGTGTGAGATTGATTAGGGTTCACCTACAGTCCAGACCGAAGTTAGTTTGTAGTAGGCTAGTGACTGTAGCGGCTTAATACAGTGTGGTGTTCAATCTGGACTAAGTCCCGGGGTTTTTCTGCATTTGCAGTTTCCTCGTTAACAAAATTTCTGGTGTCTGTGTTATTTCTATTCCGCATTATATTTTGTTATATAATTGAAATATCACAGGTTGTGCGTTGTATTGATCAATAGTGAAATCCAACCTTTGGTTGTTGATTGGATATTGATTGATCCTTGGATATTGGTCTTTGGTACCATCCAAGTTTATCTCTCTTGTATTTAATCAAGACTCGCAGATTGCTTGAGTAAGATTTAAATCAAGAGATAGAGATATTAACTCCTTGATATACTTTTTATTAAGATTGAGTCTGACTGTCTAGTTGATTCTCTTAAAAGTATATTAGAGTTAGTCCATACAGATTGCTAATCGAAATATTGGGTGAGGTTGTTAGACCCCCGCATTTTCAAAAAGTCATACCAATACATAAGTCATGCCTTTGTGAATAGTTTTACTAAGAACACAAACAAGTTATGAGCGGTTATATTAAATCACACATATTGGTTGTTCACAAGACATGCAATGAATAACAATACCGATAACGCCTGGAGATTTCCTTTTGGATTCATAAACAAGTTTATGAACTCACTTCCTTAAAACACATTTAAAACATTGTTTCCTAGGATGAAATCCTCACCTCAGACCCATACATAATCACAATAGCATTTAAATGATTATGTCGATGTCTTATCTACAAAGTTTAATGGTTAAGCAATAAACCTCGTATTGTATTCCTTAATACTATGTCTATCTAGAGCGTTCATGCTCCGCAGTTTTGTTTTCAATATGCACGACTTGAAAGATACGTTAGGGAATGAAACAGTTCAAGTCAAATATCACTAACCTCAAGTGGAAGGATGATGATGTCGTTGTAGCTTCTTACTTCTTCACTTCTTCAAGTCTTCGCAATATTTGTAATGTCTCATATCCGAATATTTTCAAGCTAACCTATACGAAGTTGACTCTAGTAAATAATCAAGCGACTCTTAAAATGAGTTTTGATTCACTAAAATATGACAACCAAACTTTACATACCAACGCTTGGTGAGTTCTACCGAGCTATGCTCTAACATGAACATGTGCTGAGATCTTATTTCTTAATAGTTCAAAGATATTCCTTGATACTCAAGGTGAGATACCAAAACAGTAGAAAATATTTTTGAGATTTTGGAAATTAATATGTTTTGTTTTACCAACAATCAAAACATATCTATGGAAATATATATTAATTAAGTGTTAGCTAATATTGAGTTGTCCATGATGATTTCGGTTATACAATTGTATATTGGTTGGAATTAGAAGAAACTGAATTTAGGTGTTTTATTTCATATCTTTAGAATATTTTCAGTTATGGAAATTTCTTGGTGTCCAAACTACATCGGTGTATAAATAGTGAAGTTTGTTCATCTTACAAAGTTATCCTGAGCCATGCAAACTTCATCTTTGTTGTTTCTGGCGTAGCCCACTAATAATATTCTCATAATACTATCTTAGAGAGGAGATCAACATAATTAAAGCAATATCTCTTACGTCCGCTAGTTTAAAGACTTCTTTGGGGTCAAGAAGCTTCTATTAGTACCGTTGGTATGAAACTAGAATTGCATTGTTATTTTAATTTCAATTATTGATTTGATTGATTAACGGTTTGTTAACTCTTGATTGCACCTAGTTTAATTATTCTTGAGAGCCTTCTCTTCTGACATAAGGTCACTCAAAGTAGATCAAGTGATTAATGTTGACTTGTGATCATCCTTTGTTAACAGACTATGTTTTGTGTGTGATCGATCATAAGCATGAATCAAGTTTGTTATTGTGCAGGTACAAAATGCTATCAAAGATTTGAAGACAGGAAGATTTTTCTTATTGGTTACGTATATTTGTGAATTGCTTCATGCACAAACTTGATCGGCTGGGATCCGACTAGAACTATTTTATTTGTTGGTAGATTGTGATTTCTAGTTGTATTTAGATCAACAAGATATCATTTGGTGGTACTCTTCAGTATCCAAATCTGGCAGTTTTGTTTGACTTGATCTGGTTAACTTGTTTAATCCATATCATGGAAGATATAAACCCGACAAAGGAGTTTAATTGATTTTAAACAGAATACCCACTAAAGAAAGTACTTTCTGAGGCAAATGATTCAAGCCAGATGGATGTGTGGGCAACTTACCTCGGCGCCTATGGGATCGATCACTTATGAGCCGAGAACAACTGAAATGGGACATGCACTAGCATTACTGATGGCATACTTTCCTATGGATGACATCCCATATCGGGATCAACCACCAAAGAATAAAATCTACAAGAAGATGAGGAGAATCCGATTTCTTTACCATGGGAGTGCTCTAAAACAAACAAAACACTCTCGGGCGAGAGAACATACCGACTAATTTCGTGGACTCATCAGAGTTACCAGAAGATAGAGATAGAGTGTGGAAGTTGTACACTGACGGGTCACCAAACACCAAGGAAACTAGCATTGGATGTGTGATGGTCTCTTCGGGCGAGCTGCAGATGGAAAAAGCTATCCGATTAGAATTTTCAGCTTCTAATAATCAAGTCGAGTATGAAGCAACAGTATCCGACCTAAAAATCGCATTGCACATGAGAGCATGAAAAGTGAAACTAAAAACCGACTCAATGATAGTGGAATATCAATTAATCGGTTCATACAAGGCAAAAAATAAAAAAAAAATTAGCATCTTATCTCGAATGTATAACTGAATTGGCAAGGAAGTTTGGCGTTTTCAGTATCGAGCAAAAACCGAGGGTTGAAAAATTCATGCATATGCCCTTGCATACTTGTCATGTGTTGTAGAGTCAGATACCGCATGGTATATCGTCGTTGATTTCCAGGAATTTCTAAGCATTCAAGAAGGCCATTTCATAACGAGTATCATATGCACCAATGAAAATGGTGGATCTATGCAAGTTGATTCACGAGAAGAAGAAGAAGAGAATGATCCCATGGATATCGAGGAGAAAAATCAACATGAAGATTGGAGATTTCCATAAATTTGTTACCTACAAGCTCAAGAAATATCAGAAGATAAAAATCAAGTTAGAAAATATCAAAAAATGCATGGAGGTAGGTAGTGATCGAAGGTGAACTACACAAGAAACCAATTGCAATTGAACCATACTTGCGTTACGTGAATCCAAATGTATGGAAACAGTTGATGGTTGAAGCACACGAGGGAAGTTACATAAATCATTCAAGTGGAAAAGAGACTCTTACCCATGGATATATGTGGCCTTTCATGCAAAGAGATGCAAAGGAATACGCGAAGAAATATGTATCATGCCAACTTCACGGACCCTTTCTAAAAAGGCCAACGAACGAGATACACCCTGTAATGGTACCATGACCCTTTAGTAAGTGGGGATTGGACATTATTGGTCTAGTTCCTTCTTCTCCTCGTGGCGTCAAATGCTTGTTAGTTGCAACTGACTATTTTACCAAATTGGTAGAAGTGGTATCTTTGGTTCGAACCGAGGCAGTTCATGTCCGAAATTTATCTGGGAAAATATTATATGCAGGTTCGGCGTACCGGCTATTATCATATATGACAATAAGAAACAGTTTGATTCGGAAACGGTCAGTCCATCTATGAAGGATTGCATATCAAACACAATTTGTCCACCCCCTATTATGCACATAGTAACGGGTAAGCTGAAGCAACCAATCGGATGATCTTGGAAAACCTTAAACAAACTATCGATAAAGCTAAAGGGAGATGGACGAATTTCTTTCCCGAGATCTTATGGGCATAAAGGACAACACCAAGGCAATCAATAGGATTTTTTCCATTTATATTGGCTTATGAAGTGGAAGATATGACTCCAGTAGAATTAATCGTCCCTACTATAAATACTCTCATTGAGCATTCATACCAGAACCCGGAGACCCTATCAAGAGATAAGGAACTTTTAGAAGATGTTCTATAAGAAGCATCAATAAGATTAGCTATTTATCAACAATCCGTGAAATTCTAATATGACAAAAAGGTTCGAGAACGAGTATTCCATCCCTGTGAATGGGTGTTACGCAAGACCGGGCCTAACACACTTGATACCAACAGTGGAAAGTTGAACGCTAATTAATTAGGAGGGTCATTACCTTATCGATGGGCCTGTGGGTGGCGAAACATACTGACTGAAGAAATTTAACGGCCATATGGAACCAAAACCATGGAATTATTTAAATTTGAATTTTTTTATCATTAATGTATAATAATTTCCATATATAATAAATAATTTTATTTACGAATTCTCACGTATAATTCAATCCATACGGATAGTCATGCATGACGGGAAGGTCAAGTCACGTAAACAAGCAATAACAACACAATATTTATACTCACGAAGCTAAGAAATACATATTTCATGAGGTAAGCCTAAACAATTAACTCAAAATGATAGAAATTATTTTTACTTTAGTAATACGTAAATTTTGATACTAGCCAGAGTTGTTTAGCAATAACACCGCATCAAAGAATCCGACACAAACTTCAGGCACACTAGGAAAAGATGTTGAACAATAACTCTTGCACAGCTAGAACCAATTATAATTGGATTTGATTAGACAAAATATCTCAAAACATTATTCTTTGCATGGTCTTAGTCAATACTTGCTCAAACTTGCGATCAATCTAAACCGGTTTAGTGCAGGATCAAGAATAACAAGGATCCATGGGAAATGAAACTATATTTCAGGGCAATGAAAACCAAACGAACTTAGCTTTGATCAGAGGGAATATTTCAAAAAATATTCGTTGCACGGTCTTAGTGAATACTTGCGGATATTAACGAGCAAGCTAAACCTAATGTGAATACTAATTTTCCCATAGTCTACGTAATGTATACAGCTCATAGAATCAGATACTAAGTAATATTGATGCCTCTGTTGAACTGATAACACTAAGTAATAAAAGATATTCGAGGTCACAATAATAACGAAGAACACAAATATAACGTAAATGCTACTAAGTTATCGTGAGACACAAGAGATTACGTGGTCCGACTTTCGTCTACGTCCACGGGTAATGAGTGATTGTTTGTATTAAGTTGTGGTGGTTACAAATATCTTAAATGCTTCTCAAATTAATAGAGAGAACTCAAGTTGAATTAAATACTTAAGTTCTAAACATTAATGAGGTATAAGCTTAAGACTAGATTTTCTCTCCTCGATATTGAATGCCCTTAATTTGTTGGTGAAGCTTGGTATTTATAGCCCCTTATGCTCCAGGTATATGGTTGCTGTCTTTGGGTACGTCGTTCCCTGATATACCTTCCGTAAAAATGGTACCTTCGTTCACCGAGCGCTTTCTCCAGTCGGACTCTTCCACCTCAGCTGACCCACGTTCCTTCGGGAACTTCCCTGCCTCAGTACAGATTGTACCTTCGTTCACCGCTAGCCTTTGCCAGTCAGATTACGCCACATCATCTCTCTCCACATGCTTTGGTTATGCGTGTAGATAAGATATTTGTGCATTTAATGCTGATTAGATATGTCATCTGCCTCTGTCCCTTCACCAGCTGCCTCTCTCTAGACTAGGCTTTACTGTCTCCATCTTGGCCGTCGAGGTATCCCTTCTTGGGATGAGATAAAGTAGATCTGCGAAGGTATCCTCTGCTAATCAGGTTTTTCTGTATAGCGAGGGCTACACAGTTATCATGTACACGACCACTAAGATCGTGACACGTGCTCCGCGGAATATTGGTATTCACAGTTTGTCCATTTTCTTTCATATTCTACCATTTGGCAGGATTGGAAGAAAAACTCTCGTAACGCTGCCATTTTTGCACATACCGATTGGGCGGTCCCCATATGTTTTTTCATGCAATAACTTCCCTTTGAATTTTGGGACATCCAAATTTTTGGATTCTCCAGCCGCTTATAAGAAGAGAATAAAGAGGAGGAATTTTCATTAATTCCCTTCTTTCTCCCCGAACTGTCGCTCTCCATCCCTTTCTCAGAGATTTTCTTCTGCTTTCAATTGTTGGTCTTCCATCGATTCCCCAAGGCTGTGTTTTTTAGCACTCGATCATCACACACAAGTAAGTGATCGTTTACTTCTTCTCTGGTTGTTCGAATTTTTACCATGGGTTCGCCTTGCTTCAATTTTGGCTACTTTTTGTTGAATGTCATTGATGTTCTTGGATGTCTGCATGCAATATTGCAACTTTTGGTGTGTTCTCTCTGTTGTTTGAGAACATGGGTTCACTTCCTTTTCGTGTTTTTCACTATGAATGTATCATGATTTTTTCATTTCTGCAAAATTTTGAATGTATTTGATCGACCATACTCTGTTTTTTGCTTCCTGGGAGGATGAAATCATTTTCTTTTGTTGGTTTTTGCTGAATCATTGTAGATGGGGAAAAACGATTTGCTGGTTTTTACGGAATTGAGGGGACGTCCGTGTGGAGACTCCTTGAACCGAGCAAAATGTTGAACCTCACACAGATGCACTGCAAGAAGGGAGTGCTTTAAGTTCAAGAGATCAATCTGTAGGACTCCGGCCTAAACCAAGAACAATGGTCGTTTTAGAGTCAATTCGGTCACAAGAGAGGATGGGTTGATCTGTAGGAGGGAAGCTGAGAAATGTGTGGGATCAATGGTGATCTGATATTGTAGGTGTGTTGTGAATTCAGCGTGAGAACGCTCTGAATGATTGAATTTTACTCAATTGAGAGTGATTGCTCAGACGATGACTTCGTGTAGATGAAAGATTGTTTGTATGAACTTGCCGAAAAATTCTTTGTTTAGAAGAATGTTCGAGTATTCTAATCTCGTCCTTTCAATTAGGATTCAGAGACATTTTATAATGTTGGAGTTGAAAACACCATGATCCCATGAAGTGTGACAGTTTCTGGAATCAGAGAGTGGGGAAGTGGGTAATCGTGTTAAAACCAGTTGCTCATCGTGCGGAGACTTGGTTAATTTTCCACCCACTACTTTGCTGACTCTTCCAACTAATTGCACGACTTGCTCACATTCTCGTCGTGGGTGAACACACGTGTCGTAGACCGCCAGACCAAAACCCTAGTTAATATCCCCCCATGTGACACGATTGATATCTCGTGATTGTGGAGTCAGTTGCTGACTTTATGGGACGATAAGTCCATGTATTGCTGAGTTGAACATGATTTGCAAATGTTCTGAGACTCGTGAATTAAATATGTCTGCTGAGACAAGGTATTATTATGTTGATTACCTAAAACGAGCAAGATGTGTTGCTGAGTTATTGAATATTGATAGTTGAACCAATATTCTTGAATCTGAGCAAATATTGCTGGTTCGAGCAAATATTGCTAATTCGAGTAAATATTGCCGGTTTGAGCAAATGCCGCTCATTTGATGAATTGTTGGTAGCAGGACCAAATAAAATATTAATTTAAAATACTGACTGCTGGGTCGAGTAAAATAAATAAAAATGTTCATCATAGAATTAACATAAAATTATCAGAGTATTTGAATCTGCTCAGAATCATGTTTCTACGGAGCTCTGAATTCAAAACCCTAATTTTACTGAAATGATGATTTATTGCAAATCAACCGCAGAACGAAGAAGGGACCAGCTACATGGGATAATGACTCCACCATGTAACGCCCAGATGCTCGAATGAGCAAAATACCAAAGTCTCTTGAGGACCAGTTGGTGAAAGAATGGTTAAATGCTGGTTTAATCATTTATTAAAATAATGCTCGTGTGAGCAACATACAACAAAACCTAGCCATGAAAAGATGAGGGACCGACCAAGAGGTTATGAGACCGGCTCTTGGTGGCCGTGGGACCAATAGATGGTTGTTTTAGCAAACTCTCGATTGTTCGAAAAGGGTTTGAACCTAATATGAGCAACTGAGCAAATTAGGTTAAAATAGTTAAAACATGTGGGATCGGCCACTTGCAAGCCTCAGGGTCACCCTTGGTCGGTCAAGGGGATGCGCTCGTGTCACCATGGTGTCCGTGTCTCAGTCCCGAGAGTTTCGATATTTTCCGATGCGCATTTGAGCGTCATTTTGAGAAAATATGCAGAATCCAGGGTTTTGCTGAAACTAGGAAAAATACATGAGATGATGAAAAATAATAAATAAAACAGGGAATTGCAAGGGCCGGCTGACAAGCATGGTCCCACACTTTCCCAGTTTTATGTGATTTTATGTATTTTCTCTGAATTGAGGGAAATTCCATGAAACTGGAGAGTTTTGTGAAATTAGGGAACTTCCATGAGATGAGAGAAATAAAATAATAATAAAATAGGGAATGATGGAGTGTGGGACCGGCAATGGCCAAGGCATGGCCGGCTGGCCAATGGGCACGGTCCCAGGGCACTCTTCCCAATTTTATGTAATTTTCATGATTTTAGGGAATTTTTCATAAAATCAGAGAGATTTGTTGAAACCAATGTATTTTGTTGAAATCAGGGAGTTTTCATGGAATGAGGAAAACAAAACAAATAATAATAATAAAATAATAGGCATTTGGGACCGGCTAGGGCATGACCGGCTGACTAGGGCATGGTCCCACAAGTTTTCTTAATTTTATAATATTTTTCATGGTTTTAGGGAAAATTCATGAAATCAGGGAATTTTCATGGTTTTGGGGAAAATTCATGAAATCAGGGAATTTTCATGGTTTGAGAGAAATAACAAAATAATGGGGACGTGAGGTGCGGGACCGTCCACGGCTAGGGCATGGCCGGCCGGTTGGTGCTCGGTCCCGTGACACCTTTCCCTAATTTTATTATTTTCTTGATATAAAGAAATATCATGAGATTAAAGAATTTCCTTGAATCGAAGGAGATTTGCTCGAACAAGAGAATTTTCATGAGATCAGGGACAAATAATAAAATATGATAAAATATAAAATTGGGCGTGGGACTGGACACGGCATGACCGGCCGGCTGGTGAGCCCAGACCCTGGCGCCTTTGCTAATATTTTATTCTTATTATTATTCCTTCCTATTTTGCATAGGTTCATCGTTCATTCGTATTTTTGAAATGCTTGTTTGTGCATTCAATTGCTGGTCTGTGCATTATTGCCAAGTACACTTGCACCATTTTAGTTAGGGATTATTCGATGCTCAGATGCCTGTGTGTTGAATATTTATCACTAACCCAGGGAATTCTGCTGGGAAGAACCATGAATTGAAGTGACGAAATATTACAAAGAATCGTAGAATATTGCTGGATATTCAGACGATTAGAGATAATTAACTTGATAGCTCTATACTAGCAGGCATGGTGTCTAGGAGGATTAATTATCTGAGGGTGGAGTAATATGAGCTTGCTGGAGCGTCATATTTCTCTTATATAGTCAGGGAAAACCAGGTTGCATCCTGAAGACGTTATCGCTCTATACTAGAAGGAAATCTGTCTAGGAGCCGTCCAATCTTTCGATTCTATATAAAATAATTACTGAAATTGCTCAGTATTTATGAGATATGTCGTGGTCTCAGCCGAGAGAATACACATCCACATACACTCTGAGAGACAGCCTTCTCAGTCAGAGATTTCGTGGCATGAGCTTTCATGCGAGACATGAGTCTCCATACTCGTTCGATTGCCGGACCAGGAGCATGTATAGTTACTGAAATTGCTCAGTATTTAAGAGATGTGCCGTGGTCTCAGCTGAAAGACTACACATCTACATATGCTCGAGATACAGTATTCTCAGTCAGAGGTTTTATGACATGAGCTTTCACGCTTTAATGATAGAAATGAGTCTCAATACTCGACCGATTGTCGGATCAGGAGCATGTATAATTAGGGTTTTACAACTTTAACCCTTATCGAAAATCCACCATCTACATTAAGTCCCCTGCTTATTGAGGGATAGTCATGTTCCTCAGTCAGCACTGAATGGTGATTTTCCAGTTACAGATAAAATAAGTAATTGAACTTAGTCATAAGATAAGACGTTACCGGATTTCGAATGAATGATCAAACCATGGTTTGAGCGAAAACCCCAGTGGAATAATAAAGCGTCATCCAGCGAGCATAAATTGGTGTAGAACCGCTGATTTGATGACGAAACCTTGGTCGGTTTAGGATTCACGGATCCAGGCCCAAGAAAGGAATCCGTTTTAGCGCGTTCGTTCATTCGTTCGTTAGTTTAAGAAACAAACAAAATATACTTGAGTCTAATGATAAAAAATTTGTCTATGAGCTTTCACGAAAAACAAAAATTTATTTCAAAGGTGAGATTTCACAAAGTGGAATAAACTCTTGTTTCAAAGGTGGATGCTCGTAGGAGAGAATTTTTTTGAGCTTTAGTAATAAAAACGTGCGCCTGTTAGTAATAAAATTTTATTTATGAGCTTTCATGAAAATTTTTATCTTCGAGCTTTCAGAAATCTTTGAAAATATACTCTCGCTTCAAAGACAGATGCTCGCGCGAGGGAGCAAATATATATGTATATATTTTAAACTTACGTGAGTTTCACGTTAAATATATATATTTTGTAAAACCAATGTTTTGATTTTGGACAACTGTTGAAAGTAGACAATTATACATGGTGAAATAATGTTTGTATGTAAGTTTTCACAATTGTAGAATGGACGTCTGTCCAATTTTTGAAAAACCAGTGGATGTTAAAATTCACGTGAGTTGTTCACGATTTTATGAACATCAAGTCATGATTTTTAATAATGAATTTTGCTCGTCTTTGCAGGTTTGAAGGAACGAGCAAGTTTTCGAAATTCTGACGTTATAATCACTACAGCTAGTGAAATCGTAAATAGGTAAGAGTTGGATTGTTACCAGTTTGTTACGCATTTGTTATTGGTATATCCATGACTCCATGTCTTTCGCCTCAGATAGTGGTGACTTCTGGTTACAACCACTTTTCTGATCCTTCCGGGGAACGCTCCAGAAATATCAAGTCAAAGATGAAGACTTCTGTAGATGTTAATGCTGAGGTGAATCAACCTTTCAGAGATACTGGAAAGATGATGCATTATATGTCTTTCGATCATCTGGGAGTCGTCCGTGGTGGAATCAACGCTTTCTTAGCTTTAGCGGATGCAGAAGAGAAGCAGGGACGAGATGAGTTATTACTGAAAAGCAAAGCTGAAGATGAAAGGCTTGCAGCTTATCAGCAAAACGCCGTCGGCTTCAGCAAATGAGACTAGCGGCTGAAGATGAAGTCTGATCTCGCGCGGAAGGCGTAACTTCTGATTCAGATGTATATGAATGAAGAATTTCGTCATAATTCGTCATTAGAAAATTCAGAAGTCAGGTTTTCATTGAAAATGTTGTAGAATCTTCGTCCGATGTCGGATTTTTGTGATCTGCCCATGTTTCTTCATCCTCAGAAAATTTCCAAGCTTTAGCGAAGAATATTTTTGAGTTTTGATCATGTTGCGTCCTGAAAAAGGCGAAACGGTAAACTTCCAAGAGATTTTCAGAACTTTTTCAGATTGTGTGTTGTCCAATGTTTTCGCCACATCTCCTTGATCGTTTCTTCAATTGATGTGAATTTTGGATATGTTGTAGAGGACATCCATACGAAGAGAATGGTATATGACCCATCCCTAGATTCTTCACCAATTTCTCCCAGCTCGCCGGTTTGTACATAACAGTGTAAAATCATCTCAGACGAGCTTGCTGTAAAACACCCATGTTGTGTCTTTAGACCATTCGCTTGTGTCTTGAACGGTTGATGAAGGATTTTGATGTCATTGATTAAATTGAGATCAGGACTCCTTGATTGATACATGAGCATGGTGCTTGCAGTGCCATCTTGTTTCTGTCAGTCGTAGAAACATCACTTCTGAAACCCTGGTCACGGGACCACTACTGGGGTTGCTCTCAAAAGGGGGTGATGTAATGACCTTGATTGCATGTCTCGGTGGCAGCATTCCTTTTATGATGAAGGACCAACACATGAGAGTCTGGTGTCACGAGTCTTGGACTGTGAAACTGATAGCCATGATCAGTGGACCGTCAGTCCCCAATATCTTGTTAAATCTCTCTTTTTGTTTTCCCTTCTTCTGGCAAGACCTAGATAGAGGACCCTGGTAGAAAAATTTATGTATAGACCTAGGTGGTCGAATTTGGAGGTACCTTGATGAAGGACTTAGCGGAATGATCTGGTGGACACCGATCGAATGTGGAAGTTATGAATCCCGTCTAAGAATTGCTGCTTGCATGTTGTATGCTCTAGAAACTGTGGGAACCTCATACGACGTCGGAATTCGATGCTTGACCCCAAATTTTGAATCTAAGAGACTGAGTTATCACATGAGAAAAGAATCACTCAATTTGGAGTTGTAGAGGTCAGCCAACGAAGCGTGCACATTTGTAATTTGTAATCCCGTACAAATTTTTCAGATTTCGTAGACCTGGCGGTAAAGGCCGTATCTTTCAGCTCATATGTCTGATTGATGCGCCCTTTTGGTATGTTGTAGCAGATACATAGATGAACATCTTTTGTTAAGGAAGCATTGTCCCATTCCTCACCCATTGGTACGTTTTTGTAAACCCATGGGCTGAAATGTGTTGTATCTCTTTTGTGGAGGCGATGAGAACATCTTGTAGAAGACTTTGGTTTGTGCCCGTCTGTCGTGTAATCTTTGGAAAGGCGTTCATGTTTTCAGGTCTAAAATTTTTGACATGAATCCTTAGGGATTGAAGAAGTACGATCCATAGAGTAACGCTTCAGAGAATGGATAGTTGATGAAGCTGGATGTTGCGCCTGAGACTGATGAGATCACAACTGAATTTCCTCCTGAAATTCTTGTTGATGCTGATACCATGAATGGGGTTCTTACACATGTCCTTGTTGATGCCGATACTATGGTTGGAGTTGCTCCAGAGATCGAAAATGATAGCCTTTGCTCTTCCATCCAGTGAGCCTTTACATGCACGAACTAGTTGGTGAGTTGAGCATTCCTAAGATGAATATGTTCTAGGATTTCAACCCAAATTCTCCTGAATATGACTTTACTGTAAAGTGGCTTCATCAGGGAATCGATGTTGTTGTGGCAGATAATATCGGCAGTCTCCATTCTGGATGTGAGGAGAAAAGTTCCTTGGTCGTGCAAGGCTTGTGATGTAGAGAGGTTTCGTTGATGAAGTTTCATGGAATCACATCAGATTAAAAATTATAATAAGATCAAGTCCCCAGTGTATGTTGAAGGAGTTTGTGCCATCCATGAATGAATGATATTGCATCTGCTTCAGAAGTCTTATCATGGGATAATGAAGAATTAACTATCGTAATTTAGTTACGCTTTGATTGCACTGGTGTTGAATCAGTGTGTCTTCGTCGAGATATTTGCGCTGAAGCTAGATGCGTCGTTATAGGAGGCGTACTCTTTTATTAGGAATACAATTTGAAGGCTTCTTAGATGCTTGAGCGTTGAAGCGTCATATCCCTTGAGCATGTCTTAGGTTTGATCGTTTGGGTCTCAACTATCTTATGTTGATGCAACATTCCTTTAGTCGCGGTAGTGGTATTCAACACTTGTGTAGACATCAGAGCTTTCTGATTTCGTGGCACACATGAACACTCCTGCAAGGCTATGGGGAAATTCCCAAATTGTTCTTTGTCGTGCTTGAATATCATCTCGGTAATGAATGTCTCAGTGAGATGCTCGATTCGGAGAAATGTCAGATTCTACCACTTGGTAAAATATCGCTTAAGTGAGATTACCCACTTATAGCGTCTTGCAATAGCAGAGATGCTAGCAGAGTTGAGTCCCCATGCTAGAATAGCATGTGAAGAAATAAATGACATAGACATGGGAGGAATGAGACTTGCCTGAGTGCAGGACCTTTTGATGAATGTCTATGCATCTTTTGCAGGTTCTTGTTTCAACCTTTTCAAAGTTCGAAATTCCTCCAAGTGCTCTGATGATGGAACGTCCGCCAAATCTTCTGGATCGGAACTTTCTTCGTTGGAGATATGTGTAACCAAAGGAGCTTTGTAAGTACCCATTTTTCAGCATGGATCCACGCTCGTCTGAAGGACATGTCATATCCCGGATCTTCCTGATTATGTGAAACTTGGTCTCTGTCCAGGTTGAACTTATGTTCACCTTGAGAGTGATGTAGCCATAAGTATTTACGAGCGTTCCTTCAAGGTCTTTGATTGATATGGGAGAATGAGTAGCTTCTCGTCGAGTGATGTCTTTGGATCCGATGGTATTCAGTAGAATGTTGTTGATGGCAGTGCCAGCATCGATCAACGTTCTTCCAAATTCGTTTCTTCTGAGATTAACTGTGGTAAGCAGTCCCCAATCGTACATATCTTGGTCTGTGGATGGAGGCTCAAGAAGTACTTCCGAAATGGACTTCTTGACACGATGTGGTTCAGTGTTGTGAACATGTCTCTCCTTTGTGCCTTCGACTGATAGAGAAATTCATGTTCGACTAAGGATTGAACTGCCTCTTTGATAGGTTGTTCAGAGAGTGTAAAGATTCTGATTGGGAGAGGATTCTTGTGTACTCCTTCAGTCCCCAGTTGAAGCTCTCCTGATTCAACCTTCTCCCTGAATATGCGCTTCAAAACTCTGCAGTTGCTTGTGGGATGATTGACGAACCTGTGGAAGCAAGTAACGAGGACTTTCCATGTCTTCTTCAGTTGGTTCTTTCTTGACATATGGCAACTTGATTGCACCATCTTGGATACAGACATCCATAAGTTCGATCACCTTTTAAATGGAAAAGGGAAAGTCAGGTTCTTCTTGATCAGGAACTCATGTGCGTTGGTCATAGGCTTGTGCATCTTGCTTATCCTTTCTTTATGATTTTGAAGGGGCTGAGGTATGCTTGCACGGTGGTTCGGCTTTCCGTTTGCTCCCTTCTGCAACAACATTTGTGGAAGGCTGGAGGTTGTACTTCTTGTTAATCAGACGTTTGCTACCTCGAGTGTCACGCGATTATTCAGCCTTTGTAGCTTTTGTTCTTTCCAGTAAAGCGGGTGCAGTAGTTGCCTATCTCTTCGCCGCTTCATGAATCTCTGAGAAGGTATGGAAACAAAGATTTTCCAATAAGGCTTTGTAGACCGGGATCATGTCGTTGATGCATAAGTCTACCAGTTGTTGCTCCGTGACGTTTGGATCATGACAGTCCAGGGCCTGGACTCTGAATCTTTTCACCTAGTCATTGGGATGTTCATTGCTCCCCTGAAACATTCTTCCAAGATTAGAGAGAGTAATTTGATCTGACACAAAGAAGTACTTTTTGTAGAAGGCGTTAATCATTTATCCCCAATTGTCGATAGTTCCTGGTGCGATGTTGTTGTACCAGGTGCATGCCCTGCCTTTCAAGGATTTTGAAAATTCTGTGAGGCGAACAACATGGTTATGTTCATGTTCACCCAAGGCTTCCAGGAACCGAGAAACATGTTCCCAAGCATTGCATGTTCCGTCATACAGAGTGAAGGTTGGAGAGGTATAACCTTTTGGAAGAGGAATCCTTTGCGTAGCAGCATGGTACGGAGCCTGGTGACGATGGACATGTGATGTCTTGTCTTTTCCACGGTTCTCCAATAGGAGTTCCAAATCTTCCCGAGTAATCAAATTTGATGATTCCTTTGCTGATGGATCGTCTGCAGCTTTGCAGACTTCGCTGTCATCCACTTTATGAATTGGAACTACTTCATCATCAGCATCAGCATCTGAGGATGTTTCTTTTCCTTTTCCTTGAGTCTTCTCTGACATCTTGTCAGTAAGAGTTTTGAGATAATTGCACAGCTCCTTCCGTGTAGAAGCCATGTCAGTCTGATTATTAGCAAGAGTTTCCTGCACTTTTATGAGATCGCCTATGGTAGGCGGATTTTCTCTGACTTCCTCGGGATGCCGGACGAAGAGGGGATGTGCTCCAGAATTGGTCTGACGACCACCTCCATCATTGGAAGCAGGAATGGTTTCTGGAATATGATCGTTAGTGTTGTTGCTAGTGCTAGCATCATTTGTGTTAGGTTGTGCGATCGTACGTGATCTAAGATCAACCATCTTGTGAAAGCTTGAGATTGCAACCGAGAGATTAATCTCCCACTGTGGTCGCCAATCTGTAGATGGGAAAAAACGATTTGCTGATTTTTACGGAATTGAGGGGACGTCCGTGTGAAGACTCCTTGAACCGAGCGAAATGTTGAACCTCACACAAATGCACTGCAAGAAGGGAGTGCTTTAAGTTCGAGAGATCAATCTGTAGGACTCCGGCCTAAACCAAGAACAATGGCCGTTCCAGAGTCAATTCAGTCACAAGAGAGGATGGGTTGATCTGTAGGAGGGAAGCTGAGAAATGTGTGGGATCAATGGTGATCTGAGATTGTAGGTGTGTTGTGAATTCAACGTGAGAACGCTCTGAATGATTGAATTTTACTCCATTGAGAGTGATTGCTCAGACGATGAGTTCGTGTAGACGAAAGATTGTCTGTATGAACTTGCCGATAAATTCCTTGTTTAGAGAATGTTCGAGTATTCGAATCTCGTCCTTTCAATCAGGATTCAGAGATATTTTATAATGCCGGAGTTGAAAACACTATGATCCCATGAAGTGTGACAGTTGCTGGAATCAGAGAGTGGGGAAGTGGGAAATCGTGTTAAAACCAGTTGCTCATCGTGCGTAGACTTGGTTAATTTTCCACCCACTAATTTGCTGACTCTTCCAACTGATTGCACGACTTGCTCACATTCTCGTCGTGGGTGAACACACGTGCCGTAGACCGCCAGACCAAAACCCTAGTTAATATCCCCCCATGTGACACGATTGATATCTCATGATTGTGGAGTCAGTTGCTGACTTTATGGGACGATGAGTCCATGTATTTCTGAGTTGAACATGATTTGCAAATGTTCTGAGACTCGTGAATTAAATATGTCTGCTGAGACGAGGTATTATTATGTTGATTACCTAAAATGAGCAAGCCGTGTTGCTGAGTTATTGAATATTGATAGTTTAACCAATATTCTTGAATCTGAGCAAATATTGCTGGTTCGAGCAAATATTGCCGGTTTGAGCAAATGCCGCTCATTTGATGAATTGTTGGTAGCATGACCAAATAAAATATTAATTTAAGATACTGACTGCTGGGTCGAGTAAAATAAATAAAAATGTTGATCATAGAATTAACATAAAATTATCAGAGTATTTGAATCTGCTCAGAATCATGTTTCTGCGGAGCTCTGAATTCAAAACCCTAATTTTACTGAAATGATGATTTATTGCAAATCAACCGCAGAACGAAGCAGGGACCTGCTACATGGGATAATGACTCCACCATGTAACGCCCAGATGCTCGAATGAGCAAAATACCAAAGTCTCTTGAGAACCAGTTGGTGAAAGAATGATTAATATGATGGTTTAATCATTTATTAAAATAATGCTTGTGTGAGCGACATACAACAAAACCTAGCCATGAAAAGATGAGGGACCGACCAAGAGGTCATGAGACCGGCTCTTGGTGGCCGTGGGATCAATAGATGGTCGTTTTAGCAAACTCTCGATTGTTCGGAAAGAATTTGAACCTAATATGAGCAACTGAGAAAATTAGGTTAAAATAGTTAAAAACTTGTGGGACCGGCCACTTGCAAGCCTCAGGATCACCCTTGGTCGGTCAAGGGGATGTTCCCGTGTCACCATGGTTTCCATGTCACAGTCCTGAGAGTTTCGATATTTTCCAATGCGCATTTGAGCGACATTTTGAGAAAATATGCAGAATCCAGGGTTTTGCTGAAACAAGGAAAAATACATGAGATGATGAAAAATAATAAATAAAACAGGGAATTGCAAGATTTGGGACCGGCCACGGCTAGGGCATGGCTGGCCGGCTGACAAGCACGGTCCAACACTTTCCCAGTTTTATGTGATTTTATGTATTTTCTCTGAATTGAGGGAAATTCCATGAAACTGGAGAGTTTTGTGAAATTAGGGAACTTCCATGAGATGAGAGAAATAAAATAATAATAAAATAGGGAATGATGGAGTGTGGGACCGGCAATGTCCAAGGCATGGCCGGCCGACCAATGAGCACGGTCTCAGGGCACTCTTTCCAATTTTATGTAATTTTCATGATTCTAGGGAATTTTTCATAAAACAGAGAGATTTGTTGAAACCAAGGTATTTTGTTGAAATCAGGGAGTTTTCATGGAATGAGGAAAACAAAACAAATAATAATAATAAAATAATAGGCGTGTGGGACCGGCTAGGGCATGACGGCCAGCTAGGACCCGGTCTCACAAATTTTCTTAATTTTATAATATTTTTCATGGTTTTAGGGAAAATTCATGAAATCATGGAATTTTCATGGTTTTGGGGAAAATTCATGAAATCAGGGAATTTTCATGGTTTGAGAGAAATAATAAAATAATGGGGATGTGAGGTGCGGGACCATCCACGGCTTGGGCATGGCCGGCCGGTTGATGCTCGGTCCCGTGACACCTTTCCCTAATTTTATTATTTTCTTGACATAAAGAAATATCATGAGATTAAAGAATTTCCTTGAATCGAAGGAGATTTGCTCGAACGAGAGAATTTTCATGAGATCAGGGAAAAAAATAAAATATGATAAAATATAAAATTGGGCGTGGGACTGGTCACGGCATGACCGGCCGTCTGGTGAGCCCAGTCCCTGGCGCCTTTGCTAATATTTTATTATTATTATTTTTCCTTCATATTTTGCATAGGTTCATCGTTCATTCGTATTTTTGAAATGCTTGTTTGTGCATTCAAATGCTGGTCTGTGCATTATGGCTAAGTACACTTGCACCATTTTAGTCAGGGCTTATTCGATGCTCAGATGCCTGTGTGTTGAATATTTATCACTAACCCAGGGAATTCTGCTGGGAATAACCATGAATTGAAGTGACGAAATATTACAAAGAATCGTAGAATATTGCTGGATATTCAGACGATTAGAGATAATTAACTTGATAGCTCTATACTAGCAGGCATGATGTCTAGGAGGATTAATTATCTGAGGGTGGAGTAATATGAGCTTGTTGGAGCGTCATATTTCTCTTATATAGTCAGGGAAAACCAAGTTGCATCCTGAAGACGTTATCGCTCTATACTAGCAGGCAATCTTTCTAGGAGTCGTCCAATCTTTCGATTCTATATAAAATAATTACTGAAATTGCTCAGTATTTATGAGATGTGCCATGGTCTCAGCTGAGAGACTACACATCCACATACACTCTGAGAGACAGCCTTCTCAGTTAGAGATTTCGTGGCATGAGCTTTCATGCGAGACATGAGTCTCCATACTCGTTCGATTGCCGGATCAGGAGCATGTATGGTTACTGAAATTGCTCAGTATTTAAGAGATGTGTCGTGGTCTCAGCTGAAAGAATACACATCTACATATGCTCTGAGGTACAGTATTCTCAGTCAGAGGTTTTATGACATGAGCTTTCACGCTTTAATGAGAGACATGAGTTTCAATACTCGTCCGATTGTCGGATCAAGAGCATGTATAATTAGGGTTTTACAACTTTAACCCTTGTCGAAAATCCACCATCTACATTAAGTCCCCTGCTTAGTGAGGGACAATCATGTTCCTCAGTCAGCACTGAATGGTGATTTTCCAGTTACAGATAAAATAAGTAATTGAACTTAGTCATAAGATAAGACGTTACCGGATTTCGAATGAATGAGCAAACCATGGTTTGATCGAAAACCCCAGTGGCATAATAGAGTGTCATCCAGCGAGCATAAATTGGTGTAGAACCGCTGATTTGATGACGAAACCTTGGTCGGTTTAGGATTCACGGATCCAGGCCCAAGAAAGGAATCCGTTTTAGCGCGGAGGTACCTGCTGGTACTGAGATTGTTGTGGTCCTTGAGACTTTTGCGGACCCTGAGGTTGATGAGGTTATTTTTGAGGATCTTCCTCCTCCTCCGCCTCATTATGAGCTTCAAAGGCTGCAACTGCATGACAAAGATAGATACGCTCAATTGTCCTTAGCTGAGATCACCAAGTGTTTTCGCCTCCATAAGTTTGAGATCTCCTTTGTCAATGGCCCTGATGTTCTCACCGAGTCCCTAATCCGTGATTTTCCTTACGATGAGAACAACCTTTTGATTAGTGTTGGCCAGTTATCCTCAGGTATTCTCCTTCTTTTGTTTAGTAGAAAGGATCCCTTCTACTATGACGTTTTTTCTACCAAGGATGACCCATCGAACAAGACTCAGGTCCGTGGAGTCATGCAATACACTGGTAATTACTGGCGTGGCCTTCGTGAGTGCTGGTAAAGTAGTAAGGTAAAGACTACTTTGAAGTCTTATGACCCTTTTGATGCTAGGAGGTCTAAGCAAGAGTATTACACCCCTGACAACTTCAATGCTACATACGCTGATGCTATTCAGAAAAGTAATATTCTTCCTTGGAGCGTTGGCCCCCGTCCTATCCATGTAACTGCTAAGCAGATTAGGGAGGGTAACATCCTTCGTCTGTTGGAGGAGATTGATAAGACTGGTCTGACTGTTATTCCTTATTCTGCTAAGATACTTTTGCCGAAGCCTGACCGCATCCGTCTTGATCATGATGATCGCTGAGCTTGTACTCCTCTTCGTGTGGTGGGTCCTTGGGCCTACGGTTTTACTATCGCAGATCCCAACGTCCCTCATACATCTTTCTCCTTGCCTAAGAAGTATGATGGATATCAGCCTTGGGTTTTCAACCCTGCCGCTTCTCATGAGGTAACCTTCGCTTTCTTTGGAGGTTTTTTTATATTATTTTTGCTTTGTAGTCTTTGTTTGGTATTCTGATGGCCTTCTTTTGTAGTCTGCCCCTTCTTCTTCTGCTGGAACTGCCCTGGGTTCTGTTGCTAGGACTGCTCCGGGCACTGCTGGTAATTCTGTAGCCACTAGGACCAGGAAAAGAAAGGCTTTGGCTAATGCATCTATACCAACACCTGCGGAGGTAAGGATTATAACCTAGAAATACCGTTGTGCTTGTATGATTTCCTAGTATCTTGCCCCTAATCTTTAGCTTGCACATGTGTTTTTCCACAGTCTTCCAAGAGAAAATGAAAGTTGAAGGCCGTGATTGATCTTGAGGAATCCGATGAGGATCCCAAGGCTGGTGAGGAGGCGTCGGATGACGAAGACATGGAGTACGTTGAGGATACTGCCTTTAGTCCCCATTTGGACGATACTGAGGAAGATTATTCCAAGAATAGCCCCAGTCATATCCGTGCTGGCTCTGTGGAGGGTGAGAACCTCTCAGTTGGTGGTGATACCTCACTGGTAAACCCAATTAGTGCTCAAGCTGCAACTCCTGCTTCGTTGCCTAAGGTACCTTCGTTTTCTGCTCCTAGAGGTATACTGCCTGTTGTCTCGGCTACTACTGGTGTTGTAGTTGTATCTTCCAAGAGCGTTCCATCATCTCATGCTACTTCGCTCCATTCGAGTGGTTCGTTTTCGAAGAATGTTACTCCGGTGGTGAGGGTTAGTAGCTCAAACTCTTAGCCGAAGAAGAAGGTTGTGATTTCACTGGCCAGCTTCTCCTTCAATGCTACGCCCACCTCATTGGGGAGCGCTCAGTCTGTTTCTACTGCCCCTGTTAGCAAGGTTGTTGGTCCTCCACCTTCGTCACCAGATTGGACCGTACTGGGAAATCTTCCTTCTGCTGGTGATATGGACTTACGTGGTGTTCAATCTTTTTCTTCGGTTCCCAGCTTGTCCCCCATGCGTCTCTTCGTCGTGGTGATGGTTCAGTACTCGTGCCCCATGTTCGCTCTCAAGTGATTGGTGGAGTTGTTGTTGAGTCTGAGAAGGGTAAGCTGTCTGAGAGCTTGCGCCTTGGGAGTTATGACGATGTTATCCTTAAAGCCATTCTATGAGATTCAAAGGGTCACTTTTCTGCTGAGGTTGATCGTCACCAACTTGCTGGTTCTTTGGAGGTAACTTCACAGTTAGATGTTCTGTCTGCTCAGTATCGTGTGGCTAAGGATCTATTCTTTGACCCGGACTGCCTTCGCTCTAGTCAGAGCTTTGGTGAAATCCGCAGGGGTAGCATCCAAGAGATGGAGGACTTCATGGACACCTACGCTGATTTCTTTCCTCGTCTTTCACTGTTCTCAGTAAGTGATTCTTACCTTACTGTTTCATGCTTTGTTTTGAACCTCCGTCTGTTCTTATGCTTCGTTGTTTGCAGATTTGCAAACAAATCGATGTTGGTTGTACCTTGTTCAAGTTCTAAAATGGCTAAGTGTACTCACTTGAGTGCTCTGTTGGAGCGTGCTCGTCAAGAATATGCCTTTGCTAGTGCACAAAAACCTTCGTCCAGTGGTAATGCTTCTGCTGCTAAAGTATCTTCGTTGGAGGATGATCTTAAAAAGATTCAGAGATCCTTCGAGGCTTGTTTGTTGGCTCTTGAGAGAGCTACGGCTGCCAGCTGGTATCTCTAGTGAGCTTAGACATCTCCGGGAGTAGGTATCCAAGTTGACCTCCGGTGTTTGGTATTATCAGAAGAAGTCTGGCAGGTTGATGAACGTGACTATTCATAACGAGGCCCAAATCTCTCTTGAATTTGCTCATAACGCAGATCTTGTGAAGCAGATGGCTTTGCTCCGTGAAGAGTATGACGAAGCCCTTAAATTGAAAGAAGGTCTCATTTTAAAGCAAAAGGAGGATATTGCCTTAGTTGAGAAACGCCTCTCAGCCCAAGAAATTATCCGTAAAAAGTATCATGCAGATTTCGAAGATGCTTGTGCTTCCTTGGCTAAGGTTATTGCAGAGCGTAATGTTTTATCTTCGGAGGTCTGTTCTATTAAGAATATACTTTTCGAGGCTGGTTCCACGTCTTCTTCCATGTGTTGTGCATCCTTGGTAAAGAGATTGGAAGAGTTAGAGAGTGTTTACCAAGTTTTATCCGCTGAGAATGCTTCGCTCCGGATTGATGTTGAGGATCTCCGGACTGAACGAGATATCCTTGTGGAGGATCTCGAAGCCTCGGAGGTTGACCTTATTGAGGCCCATCATAGTTTAGAAGAATCCCTTAGCCATGTCGGAGGTAGCTTAGGGTTCTTATATTCTAGCAGCATTCTTTGTGCCCTTTGATGCCTTTTCTCATTATTACTTGCACCTTTCGTATTCACAGGTCTCCAGGAGAAGCTTGTGGGTGCAAATGCCAAGATTAACCGTATTGAAGGCCAAATATCTTCGTTGGAGATATCTCGTCAGTTTGATGCTGCCGCTAAGTTCAAGGCTGAGTCTCTCAAGCAGGCTATCGATCAGCTTGGCGCTCAGATAATGGTGCTTCGTCGGAAATCGTCTTCGGATCTGGAGGCTCAGTCCTCCCAGATGAAGGTGCAATTTGAGCGTCCGTCCATTGACTACATCGCTGATCTCCAAGCTGAGGGAGTTGTGTTTCCTCGTCTTCCTTACGCTTGATTCTGTCGTATCCAACTTAGTTTAACCAGACTCTTTGTTGTACTGTGCCCTCAGTTGAGGTTCCCTTGTGTTGTCTCCTTTCTTTGAAACAATTCTTTGTGATGGTTTGAACCTTCTTTATCTGCAACTTTTAAGACATGTCAGTCGTATTTTGGTAACATTATTATTTTACCTATGTTACTGCATGCACATTTTTGTTTTTAGACGTATTGTGTTTAATTGATTGCATAATCAAGTTATTACAAGGTGAAAATGTGGGGGTACAACAACCACACCCAATATTTCGCTTAGCAATTTGTATGGACAAACTCCAATATACTTTCTAGAAAATCAACTAGACAGTCAGACTCAATATAGATAAAAAGTATATCAAAGAGTTTATATCTCAATCTCCCGATTTGATATATACTCAAGCAAATAGAAATCTGCGAGTCTTTATCAAATACTAGAGAGATAACTTGGATGGTACCAAAGACCAATATCCAAGTGTCAATCAATTAAAATCAACAACCAAAAGATCGGATATTCTAATTGATTAAACAGCGCACAACCTGTGATATTTCAATTATATAACAAAATATAATGCGGAAAAGAAATAACACAGACACCAGAATTTTGTTAACGAGAAAACCGCAAATGCAGAAAACCCCGGGACCTAGTACAGATTGAACACACATTGTATTAAGCCGCTACAGACACTATCCTACTCCAAATTAACATCGGTCTGGACTGTAGTTGAACCCCAATCAATCTTACACTGATCCAAGGTACAGTTATGCTCCTATGTCTCTGATCCCAGCAGCATGCTACGTACTTGATTCCCTTAGTTGATCTCACCCACAACTAAGAGTTGCTACGACCCAAAGTCGAAGATTTTAATAAACAAATTTGTATCACACAGAAAAGTCTACGGTAATAGATAAATCCGCCTCCCACGAATATACCTACGAGTTTTGTTCCGTATTTTGATAAATCAAGGTGAACAGGAACCAATTGATAAACCAGATTTATATTCCCGAAGAACATCCTAGTATTATCAATCACCTCACAATAATCCTAATCGACGCAGCGAAAAAAGATATTGTGGAATCACAAACGATGAGACGAAGTGTTTATGATTACTTTTATATCTTGACAATCGGAGATATCAATCTCAATCCAATTATTACAATTGTACTCGTACGATAGAAACAGAAAGATCAGATCACACAACTACGAGAAAGTAGTATCGGTCTGGCTTCACAATCCCAATGAAGTCTTTAAGTCGTTAACCTGGTTTAGAAGAAGAAACCAAAGGTTAAAGGATAATCGACTCTAGCTTAGCACAACTAGTATCACACAAAAGGTGTGGGGATTAGGTTTCCCAGTTGCTAGAGTTCTTCCTTATATAGTCTTTCAAATCATGGTTTGCAATCAATATTATCCTGGTAACAAAGCATTCAATATTCACCGTTAGATGAAAACCTGATTTAGATTCAAGCTAATATCTTTCAACCGTTAGATCGAAAACTAGCTTGTTACACAAAAATGAAATGCACGTTTCTAGGCTTGTGTAACCGTACCCAAACTTGTACATTTGTTGGTTCAACAATAGTCAACCAAATGGTTATCCATATGATCACTTTCATGTCAACCATATTCTTCTTCACCATAACTAGTTCAAATGACTCAAATGAACTAGTTAGAAAGTTGTTCAATTGCAAGGAAATCTTATGTAACTACACAAGACACAATCGAAGCAAAAACGATTTGATTCACTCGAATCGGTTCATGAACTATATAGCCACGGTTTGCAATTTGCATTCCTTAGTTTATATAAGAATAAGTTCACAAACATCGTTTTTAGATATAACCTACTCAAGTTCGCGGATGGAGTTCACAAACTCCAGCAGAAGTTCTCGGGACGAGAACTTCCGCCAGTTCGCGGACTTGGCTCACGCCACCATGCCGGTTCTCTTGATCAACAAAGTTCGCAAACTTCGGTTCAAGGAATAAGGACTTATACATATATGTGTTTCCACAACAATGGTTATATAAGCTAAACTCTCATTTCAATCATTGAAACATTCTTAGAGGACGTTGATATTCTATAGTTGTTATTCACAAACTATTGTTCGTCAAAGTAAGCAATTTTCAAAGTGATTGAAACTTGTCATGACTTTCGTCACTAGGTAAAGATGAACTTGGATAAATCGAAAGCTTACCAACAGATGTTTCGAGAAATAGATAGGCGAGATAAACTTGGCTCGAAATAGCAAATGTGTATAATCTAATTCTATATAGCAAAACGACTTTTGTCTCAAGATATGAGATAAATATACTTTTGAGTGATAGATAAGTTCAACTCTCCACATACCTTTTAGTCGATGAAGATCCACCGGTTCCTTGAGTAGTCCTTCGTATTGTATGATGATTTCCATGGAGTTCTTGAGCTCAACTACACTTTCTATCCTAGTCCGAGACCTTAGCTATAGTAAACTAGAAATCAAGACTTATAGTTTTGATCACTAACATTGACAAACATGCTTGAGATAGCAACGCATGCGAGTTCGACCGAGCAATGCTCTAACAATCCCCTTTGTCAATTTTAGTGACAAAACTATCAATACATATGGAATACAAAATATAAATAAATTAACTTTTGTAGCTCCTATTCCATACGCCTAATCTTCAACATTACTCGAAATCTTCGTCACTTCCAAGTACTCAATGATCCCAAAGGTTGTAAGTTCAGCATCATCGCTGTGGAAAATCCGTAGCTATAACAATGAGAAAACAAGAGTTCTCAATCATTGTTATATAGTGTCATAGTATCATTACACAGCATCAAAGTTCAATTGTATCACAACTTCAACAACAATACTATGGTGATATGTATCACTCCCCCTTAGTCAATACTGCATCTCACATGGAAACCACTCCCCCTTACATAATGATCCAAAAACCATATGTATTTGTAGTGTGAACTACATATTAATTCTCCCCCTTTTTGTCAATAAAATTGGCAAAGGTACAAGAACGAGATCCTAATGAAAATTTCCGAAAGAGACATTTCTTGACCAAAAGAAAGCAAAAATATATCATCTTATTTAGATGCAATCATAAAGCCGAAGCTAAATGCATTCATCAAGGAGTTTGTAAAGTTACAAGATAACCCCTATAATATTCCACAACCGCACTCCCCACAAAGATTTGGCAATTAAGCACAAGTTCAATTAAGAAATCTCCCCCATAAAATGTCATTCCCGAAAGAACAACAAGAGCGACCTTAATTTCGAAAGAAAAGAAAGATTTCTTTGGACATAACAAATCTCATACAAGTATGAATTTGAATCCAAAATACTCAATTAAACTAACCAAAGAGAACCCATGATTAATTTAATCGAAAAATGCTCAAACATAATTGAACTTATGGAGACTTAAAAATATATAATTAGATTAATCACAAGAGAACCCATAATTAATCTAATTGAAATACACAACCAAACTAATCAGAAAAGTAATCAATTTAATTGGTCATGCTCGACATAAGAAAACTTACGGAGCAATAACTATATAACCAAACAAGATGATTAATCTAGTTGAATATAATCGACATAAAGTACCTCACGGAACAACAATATAGCTAATCATAAAAATAATCAACTTGGTCGTTTAATGCTCAACATAAGACACTTTACGGAGCCTCACAGTAATACATAAAATATGGATCAGGGAAGATCAACACTGCAGAATACACGAGGATTCATTCTATTTTCCATCATTATTCGCATAACGATATTCAATAGACATAATCCTTGCAAACAAAAGATTTTAACCTATCTTTCATCAATAATTGACATAATAGGCTTAACTTTTGTATTTGTCAAAAGTTTATTCATTCTTTTATCAATACATGCATATCGACATACGAAAGACTTTACTTTTGACAAGGTATGGGACAATCATAGTTCACGGACGTAAACACACATATCCCATAACAATATTGCAATATATAAAACCATAAAGATTAATACTACAAAAATCATCTTCCAAACAATTTAGAATTTAAACCAATAAATCTAAAAACATGAAGATGAAAACGTTGGACATAGCTATGTGTAATCACAATAATGGCTATTCCAAACTCTAGTAATCCTTCTCAAAAATAAGAATAAATTCTCATAAGAAGTTTCCTATGCAACAAGACAAACTCGTAATGCACATACAAGATGATTTGTCCTTATAGGGTAGAATCAATCTTTTTCGCACGGATTTACACCAATAATATCTACCAAAGGCGTATAAAAAAATTTCTTAATCAAAGAAGAACATACAAAGTCAATAACGACTATGCACCATAGTTCACAAAGGATGATTGTGAACATTCAAGAATAACATAGCACTGCGTACTACTTTCCATTCTTGAACTTACTTCTTTGTGATTCACCAACAACATTCTTGTAAAAGCTACAAATTAGCTTAGAAGAGTAGTGCTCCAAGAATCCAAGTTCCCAAGTTCAAGAGAAGTGGAACAAGTGCAACGAAACGGAGCAAAATATTCAAAAACAAGAGACAGGACAAATACCAATCTTAGCTCATCCAAATTCAAGTTTTCTCATATCCATTTTGAATAGAATTCAAATAGGAATATATTGCAAAAAGAATGAGGTCAATCCGAGTTCGAACGAAGAAGTTACGGCCAAAATAAGTTTACCGAATATCGACGTCAAGTATGCATACGGGTTTGCAAACGAATTTTCGTATCCTGGAGCAGTATACAGACGGGGTTTGCGAACTTAAACCCCTGGATTTTGGTTTTAAATGATGTTATGCATACTTGGTATGTGTACCATGAAGTCCAAACATCCCGAACTAATGTTTTCAAACGTAAACATTTAAGAACCTTAAACACAAATCAAGTTAGGTAGAAATGAACGATAAGAAAGGTACATGGATCATTATAAGTACTCAAACAAGTAATAAAAACATAAAACTTGCTCAAGTTTATAGAAATACCTTTTTAGAAAAGTCCAATTGTATTCTACAGCCTTACCGAATATAATCTGCGCACCCCAATTTTTGTGCTTCCCTCACCGTATATATAACAGGGCATTCCTTGGTGAGGATGCACTTAAAACACACTCAAGTTGTGTTGAGGTGAACAATGTATTTCTCACCACGAGTGACTTTTGGATTATCATGAAAGAGATCACTTTTAGAACCTTTCGCATCCAAATCCATCTTTCCAAAGAACTCTTTAAGTTCCAACATCATGGATACTTCCTTCTCCATAGTCATGGAATTTTCTGGGAGATCATTCTTTTTCACACTCAAAGTGTCATTGACTTTCTTTGGAATCCACTTATGAGTGCGTTTAGAAACAACCTGAACCTTCTTCCCGTTACTCTCTTCAAGATTTCTCGAAAGAGGATTGGATTTACTATTCTTTTGCAAGTTAGTCTTTCTCCAACTCTGAACATCGGATCTTGTCTTCGTCTTTACAAAGTTATCCTTTTGATAACCATTACGATTGTGAAAAGGATTCGTATGACGTTTATAGGCAAAAATAGGTTTATCACAGCAGTGATTCCTTTTCTTAAAGGTTGGACAGTTACAACCTGTAGCATTAAGGGGATTAGCCTTAACATATGATCTTGGTTTCACAACTTCTTGTGATTCCCAAACAAGAACATCATGAAGTTTCTCATTCCTTATACGGAAACAACATCTCCTTTCTAGGTGGCCTTTATTTCCGCAATAGTGACAAACATAAGGAATGTTCTTACCTCGATCCGTATGTGCTGACTTTGGAGGTTGATATACTTTACTCTTTCGAACCTTAATTGCCGGTGAAGGTATTTCACTTTTGCCATCAGTGGAAACCTTTTGTTGAGAAGAATCACTATCCTTGATAAATATTACCTCTTTGCTAATACTTGGAGCATTTATTCCCTTATAGCCCATTCCTCGTGTATCATGATGATTTTTACTTGCTCCTAGCATATTGGTTAATTTGCTTGAACTAGTATTGAAATTTTTCAAGTCATCTTCCAACATCTTGATTTTATCAAGAGCAGCAGCTAAATCAGCCTCAATGCGTTTTTCTCGAGCGAGACAAGCACTTTCTCTGTCATCAAAACTAATTTGTTGAGAGTTAAACCTTGCTTCACATTCTGCGAGTTTCTCTTCCAACAAAAAGTACTTTTGATAAAGATTATCACATTCAAGTGACTTCATACGTAGGTTTTCCTCAGAATCCTTGAGGATCGATTCATTAGAACGATTCGAAAAATAAACACATGCGAAACATCTTCTCAATTTCCTGTTTTCTCGACAGAGAGGAGTCAGAAGAGGTGAGACATGAGAAGTTGTAATCTTCTTCATATTCCACGAATCCAAAAACTTAACATACTCTGAGACTTCCTCATCAACATCTCTATCAAAATCTGAATGGCCTTCATCAGAAAGTTCATCCAATTGTTCTTCTAGGAGAGTTTTCTAATCAACAGTTTTTACATCAAGAGAATGTTTAGATATTGACTTAGATGTGACAGTTCTCTCAGGTGAATCCAAACTTTTAGAATCATCTGGTAATTTCTGAACTGATGCGCTATTAAAGATGGACTTGTCCATAATCATATCGCTACAAACACAGACTTATAAGGTCATTAACGTGTTTCCCCGCTCTGATACCAATTGAAAAAGTGAGGGTACAACAACCACACCCAATACTTCGCTTAGCAATCTGTATGGACAAACTCCAATATACTTTCTAGAGAATCAACTAGACTGTCAGACTCAATCTAGATAAAAAGTATATCAAAGAGTTTATATCTCAATCTCTCGATTTGATATATACTCAAGCAAATAGAAATCTGCGAGTCTTTATCAAATACTAGAGAGATAACTTGGATGGTACCAAAGACCAATATCCAAGTATCAATCAATTTAAATCAATAACCAAAAGGTCGGATATTCAAATTGATTGAACAAAGCACAACCTGTGATATTTCAATTATATAACCAAATATAATGCGGAAAAGAAATAACACAAACACCAGAATTTTGTTAACGAGGAAACCGCAAATGCAGAAAAACCCCGGGACCTAGTCCAGATTGAACACATATTGTATTAAGCCGCTACAGACACTAGCCTACTCCAAATTAACTTCGGTCTGGACTGTAGTTGAAACTCAATCAATCTCACATTGATCCAAGGTACAGTTATGATCCTACGTCTCTGATCCCAGCAGGATGCTACGTACTTGATTCCCTTAGCTCATCTCACCAACAACTAAGAGTTGCTACGACCCAAAGTCGAAGACTTTAATAAACAAATCTGTATCACACCGAAAAGTCTACGGTAATACATAAATCTGTCTCCCACGAGTATGGCTACGATTTTTGTTCCGTCTTTTGATAAATCAAGGTGAACAGCCTAGTATTATCAATCACCTCAAATAATCCTAATCGACGCAGCGCAAAAAGATATTGTGGAATACCAAACAATGAGACGAAGTGTTTGTGATTACTTTTATATCTTGCTTATCGGAGAAATCAATCTCAAGCCAATTATTACAATTGTACTCGTACGATAGAAACAACAAGATCAGATCACACAACTACGAGAAAGTAGTATCGGTCAGGCTTCACAATCCCAATGAAGTCTTTAAGTCGTTAACCTGGTTTAAAAGAAGAAACCAAAGGTTAAAGGAGAACCGACTCTAGCTTAGCACAACTAGTATCACACAAAAGGTGTGGGGATTAGGTTTCCCAGTTGCTAGAGTTCTCCCTTATATGGTCTTTCAAATCAGGGTTTGCAATCAATGTTATCTTGGTAACAAAGCATTCAATATTCACCGTTAGATGAAAACCTCATTTAGATTCAAGCTAATATCTTTCAACCGTTAGATAGAAAACTAGCTTGTTACACACAAATGAAATGCACGTTTCTAGGCTTGTGTAACCTTACCAAAACTTGTACATTTGTTGGTTCAACAATAGTCAACCAAATGGTTAGCCATATGATCACTTTCATATCAACCATATTCTTCTTCACCATAACTAGTTCAAATGACTCAAATGAACTAGTTAGAGAGTTTTTCAATTGCAAGGAAATATTATGTAACTACACAAGACACAATCGAAGCAAAAACGATTTGATTCACTCGAATCGTTTCATGAACTATATAGCCACAGTTTGCAATTTGCATTCCTTAGTTTATATAAGAATAAGTTCACAAACATCGTTTTTAGATATAACCTACTCAAGTTCGCGGACTTAAGTTCCCGGACAGAGTTCACAAACTCCAGCAGAAATTCTCGGGACGAGAACTTCCGCCAGTTCGCAGACTTGGCTCATGCCACCATGCCGGTTCTCTTGATCAACAAAGTTCGCAAACTTCGGTTCAAGGAATAAGGACTTATACATATATGTGTTTCCACAACAATGCTTATATCCTCCAATGGGTTATATAATCTAAACTCTCATTTCAATCATTGAAACTTTCTTAGAGGACGTTGATATTCTATAGTTGTTATTCACAAACTATTTTTCGTCAAAGTAAGCAATTTTCAAAATGATTGAAACTTGTCATGACTTTCGTCACTAGGTAAAGATGTACTTGACTAAAGCGAAAGATTACCAACACATATTTCGAGAAATAGATAGGCGAGATAAACTCGACTCGAAATAGCAAATGTGTATAATCTAAGTCTATATAGCAAAACGACTTTTGTCTCAAGATAGGACTCTTGTTCCGGTTTTCCTGATCAACAAAGTATGCATACTTTGGTTCAAGGAATAAGGAATTATACATATATGTGTTGCCACATGATGTGATTTCAAAGTTGTTGTAAATAGTGATAAAAGGGTTGTTTTAAGACTTGTGAAGGCAATGAATTTTAGACTTAATAAAAATAAAGCAAATTAATTTTCAAAGAGTGATGTCAAGATTTAAAATGGACTAAGGCTCCGGATTCACTATTACTTCAAGTTGATTGGTTACAAAAATATTTCATAATTATTATCTAGCTCTTTTTCCATTAAATCACTTATTAATCTATAAGGTGTCCAGATATTAAATTGTAATCCTTAAGCATGATTTATCAAAGAATTAATTCTAAGCATAAAACATCAAACTGATTCACAACTAATTAAGAAAACCATTTTTATCTCTCTTTTTTTTATTGATCCAAGTGAATTAAATAAAATAAATAATTAAGAAATTATAAAAAGAATTTACCAATCAAACATGAGTGAATAGCTCCTCCGTCGCCTTAGTCACCAGGTATTTTAGCCGCTCATCATGTTGGAAAACCTCTCAAAATATTTCATTGATGCTCAAAAGTGTTTTACAATGAAGAGAAAGACAAGAAAATGATATAAAACAGGATTCTGCGACCCACAGAAGGCGTCCAGAATCAACGATAGAGATAAAGTGATGTTGTCGTTGAAAAACTATGACCCACGAACGACGGTCGTTGTCTTTGTTGGTAAACGACTGCCTTTGGTAGTCTGTTCTTCCTCTTCTTCTTCCTCCTCGAGCAGCAGCAGCAGCAGAACCAGAATCTCTGCAACTTCAATTTTCTTGCTCTGTAGTGCTCTAAACCTCTCCCAATTCTCTCAAAACTTTCTAGCCTTTCCCAAACTGTTTTTCCTTGTATTTATAGTGAATTGAGGCCAAAAATCCGACCATTGATTGCGTATATACTCTCTTTAATTCGATTATTCCTCGCTGCCAAAAATAGAGAATAATTGCCATTTAAAGAATTTTCTCACGTCAACTTGCTTCCTGCACGCTCCCATTCGACTTATTCACGCCTCAACACTCTTCCAACGCCAGCAGAACTCCCCCATGCACACAACAACTTCAATTTTGCTCGTGTTACAGTACACGTGCTCTGTTTTGGGTGTGTGAATCATACCGAAAATTCCAGCCAAATTTGATCGATCATGTCACCCATACTATGTTCCTTAACCTATATCACATCTCTATACCAAATTTCAGCCATTGAATCGACCCATAACCCCTTCATTTTATGATCGAAATTCTGCCAGAACTGTTTAGAAATTTCCCGCCAAAATCGTTTCAAATGGGGAAGAAACTGGTAGTCCCCTATCCAGAGTAGGGGTGCGAATAGCAGCTGCCTTGGGGGTGACTTGGTGGTGCCCCTTAGTAATTAGGTTACCCCTTATCCAAAAGCGAGAGTCTGAATAACACTTGTCCTCCGGGTGCCAAAATCAACTTTTCGAGCCGAATTTTCCAAAAATGTTTATTTCCTAAAAATACATAAAAACACAATATTAGTACAAAAATAGAGTTCCAACAATACGGACATTGAGGACAAATTAGACACAAAAATGTGTCTATCAAATACCCCAAAACTTATTATCTGCTAGTCCTCGAGCAAATCTAATCTAGAAAGTAAAATGCCTACACTTAGCACGTGCAGCAAGCCGTTAAACCACTAGGTGGCCCTAGTGGCGGAGTGTTGTCTCCGGAGGGTTTACCAGAGGTGTACCCACAAAACCTTTACTCCAGACCCTAGCTATCTACAACGAACCTTGGAAGGCACTAAAGAATCTCCTTGGTTGGCATACAATCATTGACTATAGGAGGAAGTATCCTGATGCGAAATTCCAATTGTTGTACACGAGTTTGCACTCAATCATACTAAAATTCATATAAAGTGACAGAGCTCTACTCAGATAGGTGCACTATGGACATCATATTCGGAGTCAAACTAATCATATGGATAGAAAAAGGAGACGGATATAGAAAAACATAGATGGTTTTGATGTTTACTAAGTGATCGATGTTTCACATATCTGTCTGAAGGCCACTGCCAGAATGAACCTATCCTAATGGACTGAGGTACCGGTCTGACTAATATCAACACAACTGGCATATACAATGGAACCAGTGGTCAATAACTTAAATCTAGATCAACAAACTGGCAAATACAAGGGAACCAACAGTTGACTACACAGAACAATAACCATTTTTTTTAACTAACGGCATGAATAGATCTTTTTGATACAAGGGCATGCTTCTTGTCAGCAGATTACACGATAGTTCCCACGGGTCCTGCATTCCACGCTTGCTTAGGCGACGGAAACAGGGAGAACATACGCATATTGCTATCCAAGTGTTAATACTTATTCCGATTGGTCTAACAGGTCCGGTTTTTTTTTTTTTTTAGTAACTCAGTCACTCTAATTCATCCTAGCAGTGGTAACAACTTGAATCATGTGCCCCACCTAATCACTTAGAGAAACATATTTTAAAATGAAAAAATAAAATAACAAAAAGAAATGAAGAGGACTCAACGAGATATGGTGCAACTATCATGTTATTTCTAACACCTGAGCTCTGTGCTTTTATGAATAGACTCTTTCGATGTTTCCATCTAATCAGATTGGTTCCTCAACTCCTATAACCAAGATGTTCCCATCCACTTAGATTGGTTAGTGCAAACCTTAATACGCATAAATTTTTAGGCTCTGGAGTTTATTTATTGCAACTAAAAGCTAATAAAAAGTTTCTTCCCCACCCCAAACTTAAATCTAACATTGTCCTCAATGTTTCTAATTAAAGAGCAGTACCAAAAGTAAAATAACACGAGGAGAAGTTGGAAAGATAGTACCTGGGTGAAGAAAATCAAAAACTAATATACAACATACAACTGCCTCGATGGTCAATCAAGGGTAAACAGGGTCCTCCAGAGGGACCTCCTCAACATCACCTGTAGGAAAGGGCTCTAAAAAGGGTTTCAATCTCTGACCGTTAACCTTCGAAGAACTACTACCATCTGGTGTCTCGATCTCAACAGCTCCATGAGGAAAAACAATGCGAACAATAAAAAAGGACCCGTCCACCGAGAACGTAAATTCCCAGGGAAAAAATGCAAGCGGGTATCATACAGAAGAACTTTTTGACCTGGAGAAAATGACTTCCGTAAAATGTTTCTATCATGCACAAGTTTCATTTTGTTCTTATACTCCTTCGCACTATCGTAAGCATCTATACGAATCTCGTCCAACTCATTGAGCTGGAGTTTCCTATGGGCTCCTGCCTCGTCAAGTGAAAAATTTAGCTGCTTAACAGCCCAATAAGCTCTATTTTCTAACTCAACAGGTAAGTGACATGCCTTTCCATAAACAAGCCGATAAGGCGACATTCCAATGGGGATCTTAAACGCAGTACGGTAAGCCCATAAGGCATCAGTAAGCCTAGACGACCAGTCTTTCCGATTAGGATTAACTGTTTTCTCTAATATACGTTTTATCTCCCTATTGGAAACCTCTACCTGACCACTAGTCTGTGGATGATACGGGGTAGCTATCTTATGTGTAATACCATATTTCTTCATCAGAAGCTTAAAAGGCCCATTACAAAAGTGCGACCCTCCATCACTAATTATAGCTCGTGGTGTACCAAAACGTGTAAGTATATTATTTTTCAAGAACTCAATCACAACCCTATGGTCATTGGTTTTACACGCAACCGCCTCAATCCACTTAGAGACATAGTCTACGGCGACAAGGATGTATAGGTTACCAAAAGAATTAGGAAACGGACCCATAAAGTCAATACCCCACACATCAAATACCTCAACAATTAAAATAGGGTTCAAGGGCATCATGTTCCTACGGGAAATGGTTCCTAATTTCTGGCATCGTTCACAAGTAACGCAGTAACTGTGGGAGTCTTTAAACAACGAAGGCCAATAGAATCCACACTGCAATATCTTAGCAGCAGTTTTCTTAGCACTAAAGTGACCCCCACAAGCATGATCATGACAAAAGGAAATAATACTGGACTGGTCACTCTCAGGTATACATCTCCTAATAATCTGATCTGGACAATACTTAAACAAATAAGGATCATCCCAAAAGAAGTGCTTAACCTCAGCTAAAAATCTAGAACGATCTTGTTTACCCCAATGTTGGGGCATTCGACCAGTAACAAGATAGTTCACTATATTCGCATACCAAGGTAATTGGGTAACAAAGAACAATTGTTCATCAGGAAAGTTATCCCTTATAGGAAGGGAATCATCTGGGGAACTAACAACTAGCCTAGACAAGTGATCTGCTATAACATTTTCGGCACCCTTTTTGTCTCTAATGTCTGGAGAAAACTCTTGCAACAACAGAATCCACCTAATAAATCTAGGTTTAGTATCCTTCTTAGACAAAAGATATTTTAAAGCAGCATGATCGGTATATATGATGATCTTAGAACCTAAGAGATAGGGTATAAACTTGTCTAAGGCAAACAGAATGGCTAATAGTTCCTTCTCGGTAGTGGTATAGTTCAACTGGGCATCATTCAGAGTTTTGCTAGCATAGTAAATCACATGAAGTAACTTATTTTCTCGCTGACCTAGCACAACACCAATAGCATAATCTGAAGAATCACATATGATCTCAAAGGGTAGGTTCCAGTTGGGTGCCTAGACTATGGGGGCGGTAGTGAGTAATGACTTAAGCTTCTCAAAAGCCTCTAAACAAGCATCATCAAAGACAAACTTAACATCTTTTGCAAGCAAATTGCAAATAGGTCTAGACATCAAGCTAAAATCCTTAATGAAACGACGATAAAAACCAGCATGCCCTAAGAATGACCTAATATCTCTTACGGTTTTTGGGACCGGTAAAGTTTTAATAAGGTCAACTTTGGCTCTATCTACCTCTATACCCTTTGAAGATACAATATGCCCTAGAACAATTCCTGAACGAACCATAAAGTGACATTTCTCCCAATTAAGCACTAAATTCTTTTCCTTACACCTAGTCAAAACTAATGACAAATGATGCAAGCACTCATCGAAAGATGAACAAAATACTGAAAAATCATCCATAAAGACCTCTAAGAACCGTTCTACCATGTCAGAAAATATGCTCATCATGCAACGCTGAAAAGTCGCAGGGGCATTACATAGCCCGAAAGGCATGCGTCTATACGCAAAGGTACCAAAGGGACAGGTAAAAGTGGTTTTTTTCCTGGTCTTCTGGGGAAATAACGATCTGATTATATCCAGAGTAGCCATCTAAAAAGCAGTAGTGACTATGTCCAACTAATCTCTCTAGCATCTGGTCGATGAAGGGAAAGGGAAAGTGGTCCTTCCTAGTGACCTTGTTCAATTTCCTATAGTCAATACAAACACGCCAACTCGTGGTCACTCGGGTCGGGATTAACTCATTGTTATCATTCTGGACTACAGTAATACCAGATTTCTTGGGAACAACCTGAACGGGGCTGACCCACTTACTGTCTGAAATAGGGTAGATAATGCCTGCATCTAATAGCTTAAGAACCTCAGTTCGAACTACTTCTTTCATATTGGGGTTTAGTCGACGTTGCATCTCCCTAGAAGGTTTGGTGTCTTCCTCTAAATAGATCTGATGCATACAAACAGTAGGACTTATACCCTTAATGTCTGCTATGGTCCACCCTAAAGCTTCCTTGTTGTTTTGAAGGACGGTTACTAGCCTACTTTCCTGATCTCTATCCAAGTCGGAAGAAACAATCACAGGTAAAGTCTCAGACGGTCCTAAAAACACATACTTCAGGGTATCTGGCAATGGTTTTAGGTCCAACTTAGGAGGCTCTTCTAAAGAAGGAACTAGGGTAGACTTAGAAACTGGTAGTGGTTCGAACTTAGGTTTCCATCCATTACTAGTATCTAACAAAGGGGTTGAATCTAACAAATCATTCACCTCATTAATCACCTTATCATCATCAAAATCAATCCCAAAGTGAGCTAGGCATTTCTCTAATGGATCTTCTAACAAAGTGTTTGGTAATGACTCCTCGACTAATGTTCCTATCATGTTCACCTCTTCTATATTCGAGTCATCTAGTTCATAGGGTAGCTTACTAATATTAAAAATGTTCAGCTCAATAGTCATATTACCAAAAGACAAATTCATAATACCATTTCGACAGTTAATGATCACATTGGATGTAGCTAAAAACGCGCGACCTAAAATCACTGGTATTTGGTTCTCTGGGTCAGGGATAGGTTGGGTATCTAGGATAACAAAATCCACCGGACATATAAACTTTTCGACCTCTATGAGAACATCCTCGATCACACCACGAGGAATTTTAACGGACCTATTAGCTAACTGAAGTGTCATCTGTGTAGGTTTCATCTCACCAAGTCCTAGCTTAAGGTACACATGGTATGGCAGTAAGTTCACACTGGCTCCTAAGTCAAGCAACGCTTTCTCAACACGGTACTTACCTATTGTACAAGAAATGGTAGGGGACCCTGGGTCTTTATACTTAGGAGTAGTGGTATGCTGAATAATAGAACTCACATGACTAGCTATGAAGGCTTTCTTATGGACACTGAGCTTACGCTTTCGCGTACACAAGTCCTTAAGGAACTTGTCATAAGAGGGAATCTGCCTAATTGCATCTAATAATGGAAGGTTGATATTAACCTGCTTAAAAACCTCCAATATATCATTAAAGTTGGACTCCCTCTTAGTCGGAACTAGCTGCTAGGGGAAAGAGGCTCTGGGAACAAAGTCGGGCTCATCAGGACCCTCATTGGTCTCTTTGGAGACTCTATCAGTCTCCTCATTTTCTGTCTCATAAGGGTGAACTACATCATGTTCACTATCAGGCATGGCAACCTTATTGTCAACTTTGTTTCCACTCCTAAGGGTTGTAATAGAGTTCACATGATTGTACGATTTCTCTGCTTTAGGATTGGGTTGAGTTTGACTAGGAAACTTACCTTTTTCCCTCAAAGACTCATTTATATGACTAACCTGGGTTTTCAACTCGGAAATAGCCTGAGAGTTAGCCTGACCTATTCTCTTATTTTCTTCTATACCTTGAGCAATAGATTGCTGAAACTGCATAGTCTTACGAGTTAACAAAGCAAGAGACTCTTCTAAACTCATAATCTTCTTATCCGAAGGGTTCTGAAACTGTGTCGGGGCTGAAGGATTCTTAGGATAGCCAAAACCTGGGGGAGCTTGAGAGTTACTAGACTGACCTTGATTTTGGCCCTTAGACCAAGAAAGGTTGGGATGGTTTCTCCAGCCAGGGTTATAGGTTTCTGAATAAGGGTCAAAATTCTGACGGTTATCGAATCTAGTGTTGTTATAAAGAGCATTGGCTTGCTCTTCAACAGTATGGTCTTCCCAAAAAGGCTCTATTCTAGCACTAGTACCACTAGAATTCCAACGCTTCTAACCTTTTGGATATGGCTGCTATTTTAGCATCTGACTCATAGGATCCTTCTACCCTATTGACATTTCCTCTACTTAGAAGAATTTTTTTCTGGGGTTCCCTATTATTCTCAAACCCACCTGTGCATAAGGACTCAACCATGGTCGTTGTTGAATAGTCTAAACCCTCGTAGAGGATCTGAACTAACCTAACCTTCTCTAAACCATGATGAGTACATTGAGAAATTAAGTCATTGAACCTTTCTAAATACCTATATAAAGATTCTCCCTCTTGTTGAGCAAAAGTACAAATTTGTGTCCTAATAGACGATGTTTTGTGCCTTGGGAAAAACTTATGTATAAAGGCAGATGTAAGTTGTTCATAGGTTTCAATTGACTCAGAATCCAAACTATACAGCCAAGATTTGGCTTTATCTTTTAAGAAAAAGGGGAATAACCTAAGTTTCAGTGCATCATCACTAAGGTTTTTAATTTTCAGAGTACGACATACTTCCTCAAGTTCCCTAACATGAAAATAGGGGTTCTCATTCTCTTTTCCTAAAAAGGTTGGGAGCATCTGTAAAGTCCCAGGTTTGAGTTCATAATTTGCCTCGGTTTCAGCTAACTTGATACAAGACGGACGAGAGGTCCTAGTTGGGTTCAATAAAGCTTTTAAAGTTGCCATTTCTGGCACTACCAAAGGACTAGGAGAACTTTCTTCACAAAGACGCAGATTCTCAAAACTGAAGTTTCCAAAAACGGGGCTCTCTAAAGAAGAGTCTTCGAGCTCCCCGCCTTCACAAGAAAAACTACTAGGTTTATCACTAATCAGACGACCTAGAGTGTTTCTTTTCCAAGCCCGTTCTACCTCGGGCATACACTAGAAAAACAAGACTAAAAAGAAAAACCCTAAAAGGGAAGGGAAGTTCTATGCAAACACAAACAAGGATGACTCCACCACAACAAACCTACTGAATTCTAGCAAACAAAAAGCATGATGGCTCCACTTAGATTGTTTCTAGACCAGCTTCTAATCCTTCGAAAGGGAATTCGTTACAATTTAAGTAAACCCCTATGGAGTCAATCCGAGTCAAAGTAAGTTGAATTGAGGCGAGGGAAGCTCAGTGGAGCTTTGATACCCAAGGCCTCACCGCTATCACAAGGCGGCGCAGTCACGCATTCGACTCACAGAGACCATCATGAACTTCGAAGTATGCTAAAAGAGTAACCAATATTTTTCGAACGACTTTCCTACTAAGCGCGTTACCCTATAGGTCTCTTTCTATTCCAAATTTTAAAGCTTAGGTTCGCGTTTGGTTTCGTTTTCCTAAGGCGGGAAAGAAGGGAACGGTGATGAAATCTGAACCCTTATCTTGATTTGGCCAGGCCTTGCCCTTTACTAGGAATTTAAAAACAGTCCAAATTCGTCCTCAATCAATGAATCACCTTAAGGAATACAGTAACTCGCTTACAGGAGATTCGCGAGTGTTTCGATGGACTTACTTCCCGTACCAGACGGGGGATGAACCGTTGAAGTCGACTCGGGCCACGACTCCTATGTCATGTACGAACCCGAGGGGCCGAGACGATATCGTAATCGTCGTCCTTCCCTGCACACAGTTTGTATTTAAGTTACCCTTCCGTAGAGTAAAAATAACTTAAAAATGTCCAACGTCACAGTCCAAGTCCAAAATAAAGTGCAAAAATATTACAAAAATTTCCTAATACAATTCTAAAAAAAAAATTAAAAATTAAAAAAAACAATAAAACTAAATCCTAAAAAAAAAAATATTATTTGTCTTCTTTTTTCTTTTCTTTTAGCTTTAAGCTTTGTTCCAAGTCCTTAGTATCCAACTTCAAAACTGCAAATCAAAGACACACCCAAAGAAACGTAAAAAGGAACAAATGAAAATAATAATAAAAAATCTAAAAATGCTACCTAAACACAAATCCGCGTCGGCGGCGCCAAAAATTTGATGTGATTTCAAAGTTGTTGTAGATAGTGATAAAAGGGTTGTTTTAAGACTTGTGAAGGCAATGAGTTTTAGACTTAATAAAAATAAAGCAAATTAATTTTCAAAGAGTGATGTCAAGATTTAAAATGGATTAAGGCTCCGGATTCACTATTACTTCAAGTTGATTGGTTAAAAAAATATTTCATAATTATTATCTAGCTCTTTTCCATTAAATCACTTATTAATCTATAAGGTGTCCAAATATTAAATTGTAATCCTTAAGCATGATTTATCAAAGAATTAATTCTAAGCATAAAACATCAAACTGATTCACAACTAATTAAGAAAACTATTTTTATCTCTTTTTTTTATTGATCCAAGTGAATTAAATAAAATAAATAATTAAGAAATTATAAAAATAATTTACCAATCAAACATGAGTGAATAGCTCCTCCGTCGCCTCAGTCACCAGGTATTTTAGCCGCTCATCATGTTGGAAAACCTCTCAAAATATTTCATTGATGCTCAAAAGTGTTTTACAATGAAGAGAAAGACAAGAAAATGATATAAAACAGGATTCTGCGACCCACAGAAGGCGTCCAGAATCAACGATAGAGATAAAGTGTTGTTGTCGTTGAAAAACTATGACCCACGAATGACAGTCGTTGTCTTTGTTGGTAAACGACTGCCTTTGGTAGTCTGTTCTTCCTCTTCTTCTTCCTCCTCGAGCAGCAGCAGCAGCAGAACCAGAATCTCTGCAACTTCAATTTTCTTGCTCTGTAGTGCTCTAAACCTCTCCCAATGCTCTCTAAACTTTCTAGCCTTTCCCAAACTGTTTTGCCTTGTATTTATAGTGAATTGAGGCCAAAAATCCGACCATTGATTGCGTATATACTCTCTTTAATTCGATTATTCCTCGCTGCCAAAAATAGAGAATAATTGCCATTTAAAGAATTTTCTCACGTCAATTTTCTTCATGCACGCTCCCATTCGACTTATTCACACCTCAACACTCTTCCAACGCCAGCAGAACTCCCCCATGCACATAAGAACTTCAATTTTGCTCGTGTTACAGTACACATGCTCTGTTTTGGGTGTGTGAATCATACAGAAAATTCCATCCAAATTTGATCGATCATGTCACCCATACTATGTTCCTTAACCTATATCACATCTCTATACCAAATTTCAGCCATTGAATCGACCCATAACCCCTTCATTTTAACGATCGAAATTCTGCCAGAACTGTTTAGAAATTTCCCGCCAAAATCGTTTCAAATGGGGAAGAAACTGGTAGTCCCCTATCCAGAGTAGGGGTGCGAATAGCAGCTGCCTTGGGGGTGACTTGGTGGTGCCCCTTAGTAATTAGGTTACCCCTTAACCAAAAGCGAGAGTCTGAATAACACTTGTCCTCCGGGTGCCAAAATCAACTTTTCGAGCCGAATTTTCCAAAAATGTTTATTTCCTAAAAATACATAAAAACACAATATTAGTACAAAAATAGAGTTCCAACAATACGGACATTGAGGACAAATTAGACACAAAAATGTTTCTATCACCACACAATGCTTATATCCAACATTGGTTATATAATTTAAACTCTCATTTCAATTATTGAAACATTCTTCGAGGACGTTATATAGTTGTTATTCACAAACTATTTTCATCAAAGTCATTTTCAAAATGATTGAAACATAACATGACTTTTTTCACTAGGTAAAGATAAACTTGGCTAAAGCGAAAGATTACCAACATATATTTCGAGAAATAAATAAGCGAGATAAACTCGGCTCGAAATAGCAAATGTGTATAATCAAAGTCTATATAGCAAAACGACTTTTGTCTCGAGATAGGAGATAGAGTAGATAGACTTTTGAGTGATAGATAAGTTCAAGTCTCCACATACCTTTTAGTCGATGAAGATCCACCGGTTCCTTGAGTAGTCCTTCATCTTGTATGATGATTTCCATGGAGTTCTTGAGCTCAACTACACTTTCTATCCTAGTCCGAGACCTTAGCTATAGTAGACTAGAAATCAAGACTTATAGTTTTGATCACTAACATTGACAAACATGCTTGAGATAGCAACGCATGCGAGTTCGACCGAGCAATGCTCTAACACAAGGTGATAAGGTATGTTTAACCTTTGGTTGAACATTCATCTTCCTACCTAAGTATCCTTTGGCCAGAAGGTACCGCAGTGGCGAAGGTTCCTACGTGGGAAATAGTTTTCCTGTAACCCTACGTGTTCAGCGCGAAGACTGCTTTACTTCGACAAGGTATCTCTATAGGAGATATCTTACTTTTTCTTAATGCCTCATGAAGGGAGCTATTTCCTTGAGGATCCGAGTATTGACATATGCGCAGTTATGTCTTGCCTTGTCTCATTGTCAATCCTGACGGAGGGTGTCTATTATAACCCAATTATATTAATCGAAACTAACTTTTTAGCAAAAAGTTTCTTTCATTGATTAGTAAGGTTTATAATACCTTTGATCAGGGATAGAACATGGTGGGTCATGGCCCGTTCCTTTTTTCTCTTGAGTAATCACCATTCTCTTACGGGTAGTACTTTTTTAGGTACATTACATTCCAAGGGTGTTGTAATACTTCACCTTTTGGGGTCCTTAGGTACTAAGACCCTTTTCCGGCGATGTCATGTATGATGTAGGGCCCGTACCATGTCGGAGGTAGCTTTACCCACTCCTTCTTTCTTTGATATGGTGGTATCTAACGTAACATGTATTCCTCGACCACAAAGTTTTTAGGTATGACCCGTTTGTTGTATTCCCGTGCTAGCCTTCGTTGGTAATTCACCATCTTTTGTAAAGCTACTTATCGTTTTTTCTTCAAGATCATCCATCTTTTCCAACATCAAGTCTGTTGTTAGATTCTTCTCCCATGCCTCCGTCTTTGTTGTTGAAAGTATTATCTCCGTTGGGATGACTGCTTCAGTTCTGTAGATCAGTAAGAATGGAGTTTCTCCCATAGTTTACCTTCTTGTAGTTCGATAGGCCCATAGGACGTTGTGCAGTTGTTCGCACCATCTCTTCTTGTATGCTCCTAGCTTCTTCTTCAAGTTCATTGCTATTGTTTTGTTGGTCACCTCCGCTTGTCCATTGCTCTTAGGATATATTGGAGTGGGCTTGTTCTTCTGAATGTTGAAAGTATCAAACAACATATCGATGTTTTTTCCTTGCAGCTGCTTTCCATTGTCAGAGAATATGGCGGCGGGTATTCCGAACCTGCATATGATTTTCTCAAACAAGAATTTAAAGACATCCGTGTCTCTAATTCTTTCCAAAGGCTTTGCTTCCACCCACTTGGTGAAGTAATCTGTAGCCATAATGAGGTATTTTATTTTTGAGGTTCCCCCTATCAAGGGTCCAATAATATCAATCCCCCATTTGACAAATGGCCAAGGGCTGATGACTGAGTTAAGCTCCGTCGTTGGTGCTTTGATCTTTCTGGAAAAGCGTTGGCATTTCTCACACCGCTTAGCCACGTTCTTTGAGTCTTCGTCCATGCTTATCCAGTAGTATCCTTGCATTTTGGATTTGACCACCAAGGACCTTCTTCCACTATGATTTCCGGCATCTCTGCTGTGTATATCGTGGAGTATTTTCCTCCCTTAGGTTCGTGAGAGGCACCGCATTAGAGGTCCGTGAAATGACCTCATCTACAATATTCCATCACGAAGGTTATACATTGTTGCTTTTGATTCGAGTTTCCGAGCTTCCTTAACATCGGCTGGTAAGGTACCTTTGTCGAGATACTGGTGAATTGGAATCCTCCAATCATCTTCCGCTTCATCTTCGTTGCCTTTATCTGACATGGATTGGTCTTTGTAAGACTCTTTGGCTTCGTTATCTGATTCTCTTATTTCTTCGTCTTCTTTTTCTTTATCTGCTTCTCTCATGGCTCGAGTTTGAACGGCCAAATCCTCCTCAGCACCTGAGATAGGTCCTTCTATCGAAGGTTCATATATTCTTCCAATTTGTACGGCGGTGGTGTTTCTATTACTTAGCATTGATGATATGAATGCTAAGGCATCTGCGTGTCTGTTATCTTTTCGACATACATGCCTGAATGTTATGTTGCTGATTTTTGACGCATGCTCCTGAGCTAGCTTTAGGTACGAAGACATCACTGGATCCAGATTTTGGTATTTGAGCTCGATTTGTCTAATGACCAACTGTGAGTCACTAGTCAACCGAACATCTGATAAGCCTAGCTCCCGTGCCAAGCGTAGACCATGTATGACCACCTCATACTTTGTGATTTTATTGGTGTATTGTTCGAATTCTAACCTGAATTCGTAGATGAGTCGGTCTCCAGTATGGGTTGTTATTACAATCCTAATGCCTGCGCCTTCTCCATTGGAGAATCCATCTACGAATATCTCTCATCTTCGTGAATTCTGAGGTTCCAGGAGATCTTCTGGTTCTTTATTGTCTTCCTCCATTCCTGGGATATCGTCTATCTCAGCTTCGTCGCTAAGAGGTAGGTCTGCCAGAAAATCTGCTAAGATTTGTGATTTCTCAGCTTTCCTAGTTTCAAAGATTATATGAAACTGTTTGATCATGGCATTCCATTTTGCCACCCTCCCAATTTTCTCAGTGCTATCGAGGATTTTACCAATATGAGTCTTCGTGAAGACTCGGATGGTATGTGCGTCAAAATATATCCTTAGTTTTTGTGTTGCCACTACTAAGGCATATATAAGTTGCTCCACCTTGGTGTAGTTACGCTCCGCTGAACTGAGTGTCTTACTGATGCAGTATATAGATTTTTCTCCTTTTCCTTGGTCTCGTACCAATACGGCGCTCACAGCGTAGCTTGTTTCTGCTAAGTATAAGGTGAGTATTTCACCTGGCTCCGACTTCTGTAGGATGGGTACTGAAGCCAAGTATTCCTTGATCTTTTGGAAAGCTTGTTCGACTCCGTGGTCCACATGAACCTGCTTCCTTTCCTTAGCGTATCGAAAAATGATTTGCATTTATCCGATGACCTTGCTATGAATTTTCCCATGGACGCTAAGATTCCATTTAGCTTTTGTACTCTTTTTAGCGTTTGTGGAGATAGCATTTCCATTATTGCTCTGACCCTTTCGGGGTCCACTTCTATTCCTCGCTTAGTCACCAAGTATCCTAGGAATTTTCCAGAGGTTACTCTGAATGTGCATTTCTCCGGGTTTACTTTCATGTGAAAGTTTCTCATGACTTCGAATATTTCCTTTAGGTCTGACAGGTGGTTTTTCGCCTCTTTGCTCTTGACAAGCATATCGTCCACATATACCTCCAGTATCTTGCTTATCCATGGCTTAAATATTTTGTCTACCAATCGCTGGTATGTTACCACCGCGTTCTTTATTCCAAAAGGCATCCTTGTATAACAATACAAGCCTCGTGGTATAAAGAACGCAGTATGCTCCTGGTCTTCTTCTGCAAGGGCGATTTGGTTGTAACCGGAGTATCCATCCATGAAGGATAGCCTCTGGTGACCTTCGGTTTCATTGACCAGTTGGTCAATGTTTAGCAACGGGTAGCTATCCTTAGGGCACGCTTTGTTGATATTGCTAAAGTCGATGCAAATGCGCACGCCTCCATTCTTTTTAGGCACAATCACCATGTTGGATATCCACGTGGGATACTTGACTTCTCGTATGAATCCTGCTGCTAGAAGTTTTTGCAACTCCTTTTCTACTGCTTCCTGGTAGATATCCGCCACCTTGCGGATACATTGCTTGAATGGTGTCATTTCTGCTTTGATCCGAAGGTGGTGGGAGACCAGATTTGGGTCAATCCCTGGAATGTCTTCCATTGACCACGCAAAGACATCTACGTAGTCCATTAGTAACCTTTGTAGTTGCATCTCTTATTCCTCTTCTAGTAAAGTTCCAATGTTGATCATCTTTGGCTTTTCCTCCGTTCCGATGTTGATTTTCTTTGTTGGTTCCAACGGTGAGAAGGTTTGCTTCTGAGGTCGTAGAGGAGTGCATTTCAATAATTGTCATTTGGCAGAGACGCTCGCTCCCGGAGTGGAGGAGGTGCTTGCTTCCGGAACTGAGGTGGCTTCGGGTACTAGAAAGGCCCCGTCCTTTACTTCCTTGGTGTTCGCTTTTTGTCTTTTCCTTTCGTGTTGTTGTGCAGCGGCTCTTTCTTCGTTGAGTCTGACCTCTGCTAGATTGCATAGCCTTGCATCCCGTTGATCACCTTTGATTTCCATTTCACCCATAGGTGTAGGGAATCGAAGGTACTGGTGATATGTCGAAGTTGTTCCTCGTAATCGATGGTCCCATAGTCTGCCCATGATTACGTTGTAGGGCGAAGGTGCTTCCACAACACAGAACCTTGTATTGGTTACTAAGGGTGCTGCGCATACCTGTAAGACAATTTCTCCACCTGTAAGACAATTTCTCCTTTTGGTCTAGAGACTGCTCCGTTGAAACCGTATATTGTGCAAACGGATGAATCCATTTGCTCAGCTGTCAAACCCATACGTAGGTAAGGTTCGTAGAAAAATACATTTAATGAGCTGCCCCCATCAATGAGGACCTTTGTAACGTTCCATCCATGTATTGGAAGAATGATCACAAGTGGATCGTTGTGCATCTCGACCTCCTGGTTGACGTCTCTTGTTGAGAATGTTAATGGCGTAGCCATCCATTCTTCCCAAGTGTTGTTAGGTGGTCCACTTAGCTTGAACACCTCGTGGGCTTCTAGCTTTCTTCTGTTTCGAGCTAACTCGAGGATGTTTTCGAGTAGATCCTCCTGGCCTCTGCTGGAGAAGGTTATCATGTTGATGTATTTGCTGTCCTGAGGTAGTTCTACCCTTTTCTTGGGGGCTACCTCAGTATCAGCTGGTTGTATCTGCACGTACTCCATGAATTTGCCTTCGTCTATGAATCTCTGAATCGTGTTCCTTAGGTGATAGCATGCATCAGTTGTATGCCCATAGTACTGGTGGTACTCACGGTACTCCTTAGCCTCCTTTGTTTTATTCGGTTGATTTCTCCAAGTGCTAGGGTACGGAAATCCCGGCTTCGCTCCTTCCTTGCTTAGAATATGGGAGAATGTGGTGTTTAACTTTGTGTAGATCTTATCTACAAATTATTCTCTTCCTTTTCCTCTGCCTTTGCCATCTCCGTATTTTGGTCTTTTATCTCGAGAGCTGGTTCTTCCCCCGTCTTCATTTTGCCTCTTAGGTATCTCCAGAATTGGTTCCAGAGAGTTGGTTTGTTGCAGAGCTGTTGTTTTGTTTGCTTGCGCCCTGGGGTTGTCCTTCTGAATTTCTTCAAGTCTTATGTAGCGATCTTGGACAACCCTAAGCTCTCCTTTGGAGTCAAAGGCTCGGTTGTGTATCTCCACGAAGATAGCTGAGGTTCTATCAAGTCTGTACTTATAGCAATTAATACTAATTTCTGGATTAACTTTCCCGATTGCTTGGCATGTCTTCTGCCACCTGTCTGTGTATTACATCAATGTTTCGCTGGGTCCGATAGCTAAATAAAATATCCTATCTAACCCTACCTTTGTTGACTTGTTATACATGTATGTCTCCAAGAACACCGTAGAAAATTGCTCAAATGAGTCAATTGAGTTTGCTGGTAAATTGTCATACCATGCCAATGTTGATCCTTTCAAGCTTGCAGGTGTTGATGGTGGATTTTAGTTCGGGGCTAAAATTGTAAAAAACAAATTTGATATGCTGACATCCTGCAGAGGATAAAGCTGTTTGATAATTGATGAGTACCTCTTCACTTTACTAATTCACCTAGAATGGAGCATGTGACAACAATCCCAGTATTATGTGAATTAAATACACAAAATTCATCCAGGATGGAGCATGTAGCAACAATCCCAAAAAACCCTATGAATTTTTAGCATTATTTATAATGCATGATTAGCCTTGTATTTCCTGTGTTGTTCTCACAGAACTCTCATTATTGGTGTGGCATGATGATTGAGTGTTGCTCTCAGCAGAGTAACGCGAATCTGCAAGTACCAATAGTGAGGCATGCGTGAGATACCCGTATAGGCTACATCTCTCGGTGTGTTATACTAGCCCGATTGAGCATATATCTCTCAGTGTGTTATACTAGACCGATTGAGATCTCTCGATGTGTTATACTAGCCCGATTGAGCATATCTGGACTTCCCTGTCAGTCTCACGAACACGCAAGTTGGATGCGTGATTTAACCAGCCTAGACGATCCTCAGCAGGAGCAGGCTACCACCTTAATGACCACCAGCGGGCCCGTTTTTGCCTGGTCGGTCGAATACATACCACGTCTCCCAAACAACCACCGAACGCCAACCTAAAGTAGGATGGTTGGGCTGGTGTGGAGCAGCTTGGAAAAGATTGTACGCACAAGACTGCCAATGTCGGTCTCAAAACAGATCGCGACCGTCCAACTTCGCCCGCATGGTTGGACGGCATAGATCGTCCCATGACCGGTTGGACAAGCGTTGTCCTGCACACCGGTGGGCCCCCTTTCTACTTACTTGACTGAACTTCTCACGACCTAGCCAGGGAGGAGCAAACGCTTGCTCGAAGTTCGGCCGGCGTGATGCTTTAAGGGTCACAGGAAAGTCCACTAGTGTCTTAAATTGACCACGACCATCCAACTTCACCTGCATGATTGGATGGCTTATATTAAGCCTATGACCGTGGGACAGGTACACACATGCTCACCACCGGCTCAATGTGGTCCCCACATGGTCGGCCTCCCCAAAGGAGGAGCATAGCTTGCCAAACCGTTAGGTTGAAGTCGTGTATACACGACCGATCCAAAACCCTAATTAGGGTTTGCGGCATGTTACATGTGTCGCTAATCGATCACGAGCGTCCATCTTCACAAGCTTGGACGGAGGGTGTAGATGTAGACTTAAAAGGTCCCGAGCATGTCAACATGATCACCGTGGGCCCATCTACAAGCATGACCGATCGACCAAGGCCAACCATGACCGGACGTCTCGAAATGCACGCCCGAAGTAGGCATGTCGCGTGGTTTCCAACTCCTTTGCGGCATGGGATTTCGGTTGCAAATCAATCCCATCCGCTCCTCTTTGTCTGTCAAATTGAGTGGCTTAGATCACAATTTCATGGGACAGTGAGGTATAGACGTGTACACCGGCAAGCCTTTTACACGCATGCACGGTCGGTCCTTCCTAAAAAACCTCCCATGCTTGGTTTCGACCAAGCTGAAGAGTGATGCTTGCGCACCTCTTTAAAACCCTAAAATTCCACCAACGGTCGCAGATGAGCGTCGTAAGATCATCTCGTCCGTCCAACTCTACCAGCTTGGTTAGGCATCCCTGGCTAGGAGTTAAACGACCAAATAAGAATCCCCATGATCACCATCCGCCACTCTTCCACATAGAGTGATCGGCCAAAGCAAGGCTCGCTCATACAGCCTCCAAACGATCACTTGAAGACGGTTGGACGTGATGCTATTGAAGACACTTGATCGTGACTTACTCCGTTAAGCCTTAAAATAGCGATGCTTCATATATTCGATGCATTACATGCATAGAGTACACACGATATTTCATAAATATCGATTTCCCAAATAACTTAGTTATTTAACCTAGCACCGTATGCTACCTTCTGTGGGTCCCACGATCCACACAATCGAGACATCAAGCATGTCACAAACTAGGGGATACTTACTAGGGTATTGGTCTGGCGGTTTACAGCGTGCAGCGCACAACGCGCCATCACAAGAATGTGTCAGGAAGACATGGACGGTTAGTTATGATGGGAGAAGTGGGCTTTGACCTGATCGTGTGACAATCACTAGCACGACCCCACTACTCCACTTCCTCCACTTCCTACGAGATGAGGGTTGTGCTTTATGAATTGTATAAATAGGTTCTCCTCCCTATTTCTAGGACAGACAAGACAGAAACCAAGTGTTGATACAACGTATTCAAACACACAGAGCTTTGCTTACATTATTACAAGCCAGTTCGATATTCTGATACAAGTCATAAACAGCCAACACCTTCACGATCTCAACACCTTCTTCGCTTCCCTCCCTAAGATCAACCCCATCTCTTTCACTTTGTGACCGAAACAAGTCTGGAACGACCATTTCTTGATTTAGGCCAGAATTGTACAGATTGATCTCTCGAATCAGAAAGCACTCCCGTGCAGTGCATTTTTTTAGGGTTTAGATTCATTTCTCATCCACACACCCCAAATTACCAACACCAGCAGAAATAGTTTTCACCCATAAACAATTGGCGACCACGGTGGGAGATGAATCTCTCGGTTGTGAAGTCAATTTCTTCAATACCAATTCAATTTTATTGATTTCAAAAATGGTGGATCTTAGGTCTGGATCAGCAACCAATCCTAACGGGATCAACCCCATCTTTTTCACTTTTTGACCGAAACAAGTCTGGAACGACCATTTCTTGATTTAGGCCAGAATTGTACAGATTGATCTCTCGAATCAGAAAGCACTCTCGTGCAGTGCATTTGTTTAGGGTTTAGATTCATTTCTCATACACACACACCAAATTACCAACACCAGCAGAAATAGTTTTCACCCATAAACAATTGGCGACCACAGTGGGAGATGAATCTCTCGGTTGTGAAGTCAATTTCTTCAATACCAATTCAATTTTATTGATTTCGAAAATGATGGATCTTAGGTCTGGATCAGCAACCAATCCTAACAGGACTAGCGCTGACAACACTCTCGGTGTTGATATCCCAATCAGTGGTGTCACCGTGCAGCCAGTCAGTACCATCAATGTATCTCGTGGAATTACTTCCTCTACTACCAGCACCAGCGGAGCAGGAGGAGATATTCCATTGGGCGTGACACCTCCTATCACCAGAGCCAGAGCAGCCGCAAACCCTGGCATCTCTTCAAGTGTAACGCCTCCAGCCGTCACCAGAGCAACTGCCACTCCTCCATCGGGACGAGGAACTGGAGGAGAAAGAGGAGGACAACCCCCTATTACCATGGTGGATTTGATGGAGAGACAAGAAGTTCTCGCTAGGGCCCAAACGGACATGGCTACAACTCAGAAAAAGGTACTCACTTTTCTTAAGACATTAACTGATTGATTGCCACAAGAGCCGCGACATCCCCTTGAGCCAACAAAGAACGCATTCAACGCACCCGAAGAAGGTACTTCAGCGGCGCGGGCCTACATGGACCTGATCAAAGAAGCGATAAACGGCATACTCGGTCTCCTCATCAAGATGACATCAGATATGAGCGGTCCTGTCACGGAGACTCCTACACTGGGGACTGATCCTCAAAACGATCCTACTCAAGTCAACAGTTTCACTATGAACTAGAGGTCGGTGGATCAGGAAGCGGCTTCAGTGGAAAGTTTATGCGAACTTTTACACCTCTCGAAGAATCAGCGAGCGGAGACGTTTGCTGCAATCAACCAGAGGAAGGTCACAATCGTGCCCTACATGTTACCGCACGCATCAAGGATTCAGAGTTCAAGAGGGCCCTCATCGACACAGGAGCGTCTTCGAATGTGATTAATCTCAAGACTCTCAGGACATCCAAGGTTATCCCGGGAAAGATCGTACGGAAGCCTACTACAATGACAGACTTCGAGGAAAACCAAACCAACACGTACGGGTATGTCAACCTGAATTTATCTGTAGGGCCCGTCCAGTCAAAGGTGAAATTCGAATTCATAGAAAGAGAGCCAGACTACCACATAATATTGGGGAGATCATGGCTTCATGACAATAGGATTGTCCCATCGACATATCACCAGTGCCTGAAGACTATGCTGAATAAAGAAGTCATTCGTACCCCTGCATCGCTGTCTCTCTATGCACCGATATGTGGAGTGGAATTATTTGAACCAATAGAAGCTCCGCAGGAAGGATCAGACAAAGTTCATTGCATCCCATTCCCCACGTAGGCGTCAATTCAGGAGGAGGACCGACTCGCATTATTGAGGGCTAAGCCCCACGATGCATCTTCGCTGACAAGGCGTTCTTCTTTACCGGTGAAGACACAACCAACGCTCACGCTAAGAGGGAACGAACTTTTGTGGAAAGCCTTGACCAGAAAAGGAAAACCGTATACTGACGCCGCAATGATCAGGAGAGACTGTTACCCAGTCTCCCCGCCCAACAGAATGCTACACCAATGACGATCCACAGGAAGAGGTGTTGGATGCTCCACCACAGCTGCAAGACGGTACCAACTCCACAACTGATGAGCTCGAAATCGTTAACATCGGGAATGAGGAATCTCCTAGGCCTATCTCCACCAGCTCAACCTTGTGTACGGATGAACGCACGAAGCTTATATAACTTCTCAAAGAATACCAGGACATATTCTCTTGGACGTATGAAGAAATGCTCGGTCCAGATGAAAAATTGGTCACCCACCATCTACATGTCATACCTGGAGCCAAGCTGATCAAGCAATCTCCGAGGCAATTTAGGCATGAGTCAGAAGATCAAATCAAGAATGATATTCAGAAGTTGCTTGATGTTGGCTTCATTAAGCTCATCCATCATCTGACCTGGTTGGCTAATGTGGTCCCGGTGAAAGGAAAAACGGACAGATCAGGTGCTGCGTGGATTTCAGAGACTTGAACAAATGCTGCCCCAAAGACGATTTTCCTCTACATAACACTGCATATTAGTATACTCCATCAGCGGACACGACATGTTTTTCTTCATGGATGGATATAGCGGGTATAATCAGATAAGGATGTACGAGCATGACGCAAGTAAGACAGCTTTTCGAACTCCTCTCGGAAATTTTTATTACACTGTAATGCCATTTGGTTTAAAGAATGTCGGTGCAACGTATCAACGCTCTATGACGGCAATCTTCCACTGGAGCCGATACCTCAAGGGAGCAGCCTCAAGAAGATAACGATGTCCGCGCGTCATGTCGAGAAAGATCCGGGCGAATCACTCTATCAGGCGATGGTGCATGTCTATCGTGCTATGTTGGAGAATCTACGCTTTTTGTCATCCTATGGACTTCGTGAAGTTGTTGAACGCTCATCTACAACAGCATCTGCCCTGCTAGAAAGAACCAGTTTCGCTGAAGCAGTAAGAGGAAAGCCACCGATATACAACATCCTGCGCGTCCAAAATTGCCAACTTCAACTCTAGTACCACATGCACGACTTCCACAATGATGAAACAACGTCCAAGATATTACGTATCTGGATCGACGGTAACTACATCAGTAAGAGACGCTTTCAGAATTTGTCTCCCGTGGAAGAAGTAGTTGTGTTACCAAAGGAGATTGAACTTGGGACTTAAGAGGGTGCCAAGTTCGTGCAAGTTTCCACCACGCCTCTCCCTGCTAGTTTCTTCTGATCACAGCTGCTGCCAAGAACCCTCGTCGATTGATACCATCCAGAGCTTAACCATATCAACGACCACTATGTACAAAAGACCCATCGGGCATACAAGATGGAGCCACGTAGACCACGCTTGGGGACTGAGGCTCATCATGAAATTCCTTCGCCGTCAGTCAAGAACTTCTTCAACACAAGAGAGATGGTCAATCAATAAGCATGTAATTCGCAAGGGGAAACCAAACTGAAGAAGAGGTCGCTTCAACACTCTCTCCAGCAGAAGCCGCTTCAACGCTTCCTCCACCAAAAGCTGCTTCAAAGCTATCTCCAGTTCGCTTCAGAAGATGCTTCAACTCTTTCTCCAAGAGCCGCCTCCACGTTCGCTTCAGAAGCCTGCTTCTCTCCAGGAGCCGCCTCCATGTTCGCTTCAGAAGCCTGCTTCAGCTCTCTCTCCGGGACCTGCTCGCTCCAGAAGTTGCCTCAACGCTCTTTGCAGGACCCACATTCACATTTGAGCACACAAGGTTCATTTTTGAGCAAAGAAAGCACGCGGTGGGTCCCACGTTCGAGCGAAGCAAGCAGCAAGGTCGGTGTTTGGTCAAGGCAGCAAGGCCGGTGTTTGGTCAAGATAGCAGGGTCGGTGTTTGGTCGAAGTAGAAAGGATGACACTCGAGCAAGCACATCAACCGTACGGGCAAAGAAGGCGCAAGACAGGTCCGACGTTTGAAACATGTACACGACGGACCCGTGTTTGATCGAAGCATTCACAACTGACCATGTTCGAAGCAAGCATGCTCGCATCGGGTCCCATGTTCGACCAAAGCAGGCACGCAGTGGACCCACGTTTAACCGAAGCAGGCACAACAAGCCCACGTTCGATCAAGCATGCGCATGATGAGTCCCACGGTTGAGCGAAGGAGGCGGGTCCACATGCCTATCAAACAGGTGCAACATGGTGACGTTTGGTCGAAGCATATACATGATGGGGTCCACATTCGTCCAGAGTTACATGCACGGTTTTCTATGGGAAGAGGAGCATACAAGTTCTATTCCCTTCTTGGGTCAAATACATGAAGGAGGAAACCGGTCCGACCAAGGTCGTGGTCACACCTGGCATACACACACAGAAGATTGCCAACACGGCCGACCATAGTCCCTCCAGGTAAACTTCCTTTGTCTTTTCTTTTTACGTTGTATACGTCACCATCTCATGCGTACCCCACAATAATATAACCATTATGCGCTAAGCAGGGGACTTAATGTTGATGGTGGACTTTACTTCAGGGCTAAAATTGTAAAAAACCAAATTTGATACGCTGACATCCTGCAGAGGATAAAGATGTTTTATAAGTGATGAGTACCTCTTCTCTATACTAATTCACCTAGAATGGAGCATGTGGCAAAAATCCCAGTATTCAGTGAATTAAATACACAAAATTCATCCAGGTTGGATCATGTAACAACAATCCCAAAAAACCCTGTGAATTTTTAGCATTATTTATAATGCATGATTAGCCTTGTATTTCCTGTGTTGTTCCCACAGAACTCTCATTATTGGTGTGGCATGACGACTGAGTGTTGCTCTCAGCAGAGTAACGCGAATCTCCAAGTACCAATAGTGAGGCATGCACGAGATACCCGTACAGGCTACATCTCTCGGTGTGTTATACTAGCCCGATTGAGCATATATCTCTCAGTGTGTTATACTAGACCGATTGAGATCTCTCAGTGTGTTATACTAGCCCGATTGAGCATATCTGGACTGCACGTGTCAGTCTCACGACCAGTCAAGTTGGCCGCATGATTTAACCAGCCTAGACGATCCTCAGCAGAAGCAGGCTACCACCTTAATGACCACCAGCGGGCCCGTTTTTTCCCTGGTCGGTCGAATACATACCACGTCTCCCAAACAACCACCGAACGCCAGCCTAAAGTAGGATGGTTGGGCTGGTGTGGAGCATCTTGGAAAAGATTGAACGCACAAGACTGTCAATGCCGGTATCAAAACAGATCGCGGCCGTCCAACTTCGCCCGCATGGTTGGACGGCATAGATCGTCCCATGACCGGTTAGACAAGCGTTGTCCTGCACACCGGCGGGCCCCCTTTCTACTTCCTTGACCGACCTTCTCACGACCTAGCCAGGGAGGAGAAAACGCTTGCTCGAAGTTCGGACGACGTGATGCTTTAAGGGTCACAGGAACGTCCACTAGTGTCTTAAATTGACCACGACCATCCAACTTCACCTGCATGATTGGATGGCTTAGATCAAGCCTATGACCGTGGGACAGGTACACACATGCTCAACATCGGCTAAATGTGGTCCCCACATGGTCGGAGTCCCCAAAGGAGGAGCATAGCTTGCCAAACCGTTAGGTTGAAGTCGTGTACACACGACCGATCCAAAACCCTAATTAGGGTTTGCGGCATGTTACATGTGTCGCTAATCGATCACGAGCGTCCATCTTCGCAATCTTGGACGGAGGGTGTAGATGTAGACTTAAAAGGTACCGAGCATGTCAACATGATCATCGTGGGCCCATCTACACGCATGACCGATCGACCAAGGCCAACCATGGCCGGACTCTAGAAACGCGCGCCCGAAGTAGGCATGTCACGCTGTTTGCAACTCCTTTGAGGCATGGGATTTCTGTTGCAAATCAATCTCAGCCGCTCCTCTTTTCCTGTCAAATTGAGTGGCTTAGATCACACTTTCATGGGACAGTAAGGTACAGACGGTTACACCGGCAAGCCGTCTACACGCATGTCCGGTCGGTCCTGCCTAAAAAACCTCCCATTCTTGATTTCAACCAAGCTAAAGAGTGATGCTTGCACACCTCTTTAAAAACCCTAAAATTCCACCAACTGTCGCAGATGAGCGTCATAAGATCATCTCGTCCGTCCAACTCTACCAGCTTGGTTAGGCAGCCCTGGCTAGGAGTTAAACGACCAAATAAGCATCCCAATGATCACCGCTCGCCACTCTTACACATAGAGTGATCGGCCAAAGCAAGGATCGCCCATACAGCCTCCAAACGATCACTTGAAGATGGTTGGACGTGATGTTATTTTAAGACACTTGATCGTGACTTACTCCGTTAAGCCTTAAAATAGCGATGCTTCATACATGCTGAATATATTCCATGCATTACATGCATAGAATACACACGATATTTCATAAATATCGATTTCCCAAATAACTTAGTTATTTAACCTAGCAACGTATGCTACCTTCTGTGGGTCCCACGATCCACACAATCAAGACATCAAGCATGTCACAAACTGGGGGATACTTACTGGGGTATTGGTCTGGCGGTTTACAGCGTGCAGCGCGCAACGCTCCATCACAAGAACGTGTGTAGATGGTGCATTTTCGACAAAGGCTATAATCGTAAAACCGTAATTATACGAACTTCTGATCCAGCAATCAGACACGAGTATCGAGACACTGGTCTCTCATCGAATCTCTGACTGAGAATACTGTCTCTTAGAGTACATGCAGATATGTAATATCTAGGCTAGGCAACGGAATATCTCATGAATACTAAACACTTCAGTAATTACTTCTATATAGAATCACGAGATTGGACGGCTCGTAGACAGCTTGCCTGCTAGTATAGAGCAATAACGTCTTCAGGATACAAACAACAGTTTCTCCGGACTATATAAAGGATATGACGCTTCAACTATCTCATGTCGCTCAGAATAATTAATGCTCCCAGATGACAGTGCTAGTATAGAGCCATCAATTAATTATTCCTAAATTCTTGGATTCATCCACTGAATTTCTGAAAATATTCAAATATTTTCGTAATATTTCGTTACTTCAATCTATGGTTCTTCCCAGCAGAATTCCATGGTTTAGTAATAAATATTCAACATACGGGCGTCTGAGTTACCTTCGAGTAAGCCCCGACTCAAAAGGTGCAAGTGTACTTGACGATGATGCACTAACAATCACCTGAACGCACGAACGAGTATTTCAAAATACGACGAAACGATGAACCTATGCAGTCCCCTAGCCGGCCGGCCGTGCCGTGGCCAGTCCTATGCCAGTTTTATATTTTATCGTATTTTTGTTATTTTCCTTGATCTTATAAAAATCCTTTAATTTGAACAAATATCGTTCGTTTTAAGGAAACTCCTTAGTTTCATGGTGTTTCCTTCACACCAAGGAAATAATATAAAATTGGGAACAATGTCGTGGGGCCGAGTTTATTGGCCAACCGGCCATGCCTTGATCCCAGCCGGCTCCACACCTCATGGTTCCTTATTATTTTATTAATATTTCCATAATCTCATGAAAACTCCTTAATCTCATGGTATTTTCATAAAACCATGAAAAATATAATATAAAATTAGGGAAACTTGTGGGACCGGGCCCCAGCTGGTCGGCCATGCCCTAGCCGGTCCCACACGTCCCTTTATTTTATTATTATTATTTTAAGTTCCCTTGATCCGATGAAATTCCTTGATTTCATGGTATTTCTCTCAAATTATGAAAATTCTTTCAAATCATGGAAATAATACACAAAAATTACATAAAATTAGGGAAACGCACGGGACCGGGCCCAGCCGGCCGACCATGCTCAAAGTCAGTCCTACACGCCCTTATTTTATTATTTTAATATTATTTATTTCCTTGATCCCATGGAAACTCCTTCACTTCAAGGAAACTCCTTAATTTCAACAAACTCCTTGATTTTATGATATTTTCATAAAGTCATGAAAAATAATATAAAATTAAGAAAAGGCACCATGGGACCGTGGTCACTGGCCGGCCGACCATGCCTTGGCCTCAGCGGTCCTACGCCTCATCATTCTTTCATTTTATAATTATTTTCCTTCATTTCATGAAGTTTCCTCAGTTTCAGCAAAATCCTGATTTTGTCATATTTTCTCAAATGGTTGCTCAAACGCACGCCAGAAAATATCAAAATTCTCAGGACTGAGACACAAACGTTTTGACGACGTGAGCATGTTACCTTGACCTACCAAGGTTGGCTCTTTGGCTCTCAAGGAGCCGGTCCCACGTATTTTCATGATTTGACCTAATTTTCGCAATTGCACGTATTAGGTCCAGAACTTCTCCATATAATTTTGAAATTTTCATAGAGTGGTCGTCATTCGATCCCGTGACCATCCAGGGCCGGTTTCATGACCCCTTGGTCGGTCCATCACCTCTTAATAATTAATTAGGTTTTATCACATATGGCTCAGACGAGCATTATATGAGAAATGATTGAACCAGCATTTGATCATTCTTTCACCAACTCTTCAAGATATCTTGGTATTTGCTCACTCGAGCATATGGGCGCTACATGGTCGACCCATGATCCCATGTAGTTGTTCCCTTCTTCATTCCATGGTTGAATTTTTAATAAACCATCAATTGGTCATCAATTGATCAAATTAGGGTTTCTGAGTCCAAGGATCATAATTCCAAATTCGAATGCTAATAATTTTACGACGATCTCATGATCATCATTTTATTATAATCGGTTCAACTACCAGTATTCTGATTAATGTTTTATTTTGGTCACGCTACCAATAATTTATCAGACGAGCAACACTTGCTCAGATGAGCAATATTTGCTCAAACCAAGGAATATTGGTTCAGTCCTCAATATTCAACAATTCATCGAATGAGCAATACTTGCTCACCTCAACTACCAACGTGAAAATTATACCTCTGTCTCAACAGACACGTTCAATTCATGAGTCTCAGAACATTTTGCAAAATCATGTTCAACTCAGCAAATACATGGACTCATCGTCCCATAAAGTCATGAAGTCAGCAACTGACTAAATTAATCACGAGACGTCAATCGTGTCACATGGGGGGATATCAACTAGGGTTTTGGTATGGCGGTCTACGGCACGTGTGTTCATACACACGATGAGAATGTGAGCAAGTCGTGCAATCAGTTAAAGGAGTTAACAAAGTAGTGGATGGAAAATCGACCAAGTCTCCGCACGATGAGCAACTGGTTTCAAACACGAGTTCCATGTCCCCACTCTTTGATTCCATCAACTATCACACTTCATGGGATCATGGTGTTTACAATTCCAACAATATAAATAAATCTCTAAATTATGATTGAAAAAGGAATGGGAATCTCACGTCAAACAGACAACAAGAGATTAACAACTCATCACCTGAGAAATTACTCTCAACAGAGATTCAATCATTCAGAACTTATCTTATTCAGAATACACAACACAGCTATAATCTTTGATTACCATCGATTCCACACATTTCTCAGCTTCCCTCCTACAGATCGACCCATCCTCTCTTGTGACCGAATTTACTCTGGAACGGCCATTGTCTTGGTTTAGGCCGGAGTACTACAGATTGATCTCTCGAATTCAAACCACTCCCTTCTTACAGTGCATCTGTGTGAGGTTGAAAATTTCGCTCGGTTCAAGGAGTCTCCTCCGTACGGTCGTCTCCTTAATTCCGTAAAAACCAGCAAATCGTTTTTCCCCATCTACAGATTGGCGACCACAGTGGGAGATTAATCTCTCGGTTGCAATCTCACAATTTCACAAGATGGCTGGTCTTAGGTCTGGGTTAGTTACAGGTTCCAACACAAACGAAGCTAGCACTAGCAACAACAACAATGAGGACATCCCGGAAACAATTCCGGCCTCTAACACTGGCGGTGATGATATTACTCCTCCTCATGCTAACACGGAAGGTCATCCTCTGTTCGGTCGATACTCTGAGGAAGTCAGAGGAAACCCACCATCTACCATTGCTGATCTCATCAAAGTGCAAGAGATCCTTGCACAGAATCAAACGATATGGCTACTACAAAGAAAGTGCGATTCAATTATCTCAAGACTCTCACTGACAAGATGTCAGAGAAGACTCAAAAAAAAATAAAAAGGAAACATCCTCAGATGCTGATCCTGAAGTAGTTCCAATTCATACAGTGGATGACAGCGAAGTCCGCAAAGCTGCAGTATATCCATTAGCGAAGGAATCATCAAGTTTCATTACTCTGGAAGATTTGGAACTCCTCTTGGAGAACCATGGAAAAGAAAAGACATCATATATCCATCGTCACCAGCCTTCATACCTTGCTGCTACGCAAAAGATTCCTCTTCACAAAGGTTATACCTCTCCGACCTTCACTTTGTATGATGGAACAGGCAATGCTCGGGAGCATGTTTCTCGGTTCCTGGAAGCGTTGGGTGAACATGAGCATAACCATGTTGTTCGCCTCAAATAATTTTCAAAATCCTTGAAAGGCAAGGCATACACCTGGTACAACAACATCGCACCAGAAACTATCAACAATTGGAGAGAAATGATTAACGCCTTTTACAGAAAGTACTTCTTTGTCAGAGCAAGTTACTCTCTCCGATCTTAGAAGAATGTTTCAGAGGAGCAATGAACATCCCAATGACTACGTGAAAAGATTCAGAGTCCAGGCCCTGGACTGTCATGATCCAAACGTCACGGAGCAACAACTGGTAGACTTGTGTATCTACGGCATGATCCCGGTCTACAGAGCTTTATTGGAAAATCTTCGTTTCCATACCTTCTCAGAGATTCATGAAGCGGCGAAGATATCGGAAACTACTGCACCCGCTTTACTGGAAAGAACAAAAGCTATAAAGGCTGAAGAGCCGCGAGACACTCAAGGTAGCAGGTATTTGATTAACAAGCAATACAACCTCCAAGCTTCCACAAATTTTGTTGCATAAGGGAGCAAACGGAAAGACGAGTCACAACGCAAGCATGCTTCTCCAGCTCTTCCGGAAGCACAAAGAAAAGATAACCAATCTTGAAATGCACGAATCTCAACCCTACATCAACAAACGGGGAAATTATCATACAGATTATAAGTTGCCTATTTTAATTAAACAAGTGATCGAGTTACTGAAAGTTTGGATTCAGGTTGGTGCAAGCAAACCGACATTCATCAGGAGGCATCTAACTGAAGAAGAAATGAAGAATCCCAAGTACTGTTGCCTTCATAAGTTCACCTATCATCTAACAGGTGGCTGCAACATTTTGAAAAAACGGTTGATCCACAATAGCTTCAACTTGGGACTGAAGGAGTACACAAGAATCCTCTCCCAATCATAACCTTTAAACTTTCTGAATAGTCTATCAAAGAGGCAGTTCAATCCTTGGTCGAACGTGGATTGCTCTATTTGTCGAAGGCACAAAGGAGAGACATGTTCACAGCACTGAAGTACATCGTGTCAAGAAGACCATTCCGGAAATACTTCTTGATCCTCCAGCCACAGACCAAGAGATGTACGACTGGGGACTGCGTACCATGGTCAATCTCAGAAGAAACAAATTTGGAAGAACGTTGATCGACGCTGGCACCGCCATCAACAATATTCCACTGAAAACCATAGGATCCACAGGTATCACTCGACAAGGAGCTACTCATGCTCCCATCTCAGAGACCTTGAAGGAACGCTCGGAAATACTTATGGCTACATCACTCTCAAAGTGAACATAAAGTTCAACCTGGACAGAAGCCAAGTTTCACATAGTCAGGAAAATCCAGGATATGACATGTCCTTCAGACGAGCGCGGATCCACGCTGAAAATATGGGTACTTACAAAGTGACTTTGGTTACACAGCTCTCCAAAGAAGAAAGTTATGATCCAGAAGATTTGGCGGACGTTCCATCATCAGAGCACTTGGAGGAATTTCGAACTTTGGCGAGGTTGAAACAAGAACCTGGAAAAGGTGCATAGACATTCATCCAAAGGTCCTACACTCAGGAAAGTCTCATTCCTCTCATGTCTATGTCATTTATTTCCTCACATGCTATTCTAGCATGGGGACTCAATCCTGCTAGCATCTCTGCTATTGCAAGACGCTATAAGTGGGTAATCTCACTTCAACAATATTTTACCAAGTGGTTGAATCTGACATTTCTCCGAACCGAGCATCTCACTGAGACATACATTACTGAGATGGTGTTCAAGCACGGAAAAAAAATAATTTGGGTATTTCTCCATAGCCTTGTACAAGTGTCCTTGCGTACCACAAAATCAGAAAGCTTTGATGTCCGCACAAGTATTGAATCCCACTACCGCAACGAAAGGAATGTTGAATCAACAGAGGATACTCGAGGACGAGACGATCAAACCTACGACGTCGGACGCTGAAAGGGTGTGAAGCCTCAACACTCGAGCATCTAAGAAAATCCTTAAAACAGCTGTCAATCACCTACTTCTCCAAGGCCAACTGAAAGTCAAAAACATCTCATCTCTGAATTTTACATTCTTCAGAAGCCTTCAAACTGTACTCTCAATCAAAGAGTACACCTTCGATAATAGCTTCTTTATCTTCAGCACAATATCTCTACGGTGACACACTGATTCAACACCGACACGATCAAAGTTCAATCGATAAATCTTCATTATCCCGTGATAATACATCTGGAGCAGATGCAACGTTGGCACAAACTCCTTCAACATGCTGGGGACTTGATCTTATTGAATAAAGTACGCTGCTGCTATTTTCCGCAATAACATCAATTCCCTGACAAAGCCACTTCGCGGCTCACTGGATGGAGGAGCAACACTATGTTGATAATCATGGTTCTAGCCTTCTCGGTTTCTGGAGCAACTCCAACCATGGTATCAGCATCAACAAGGATATTTGGAGGAACTATGTCCATGGTCTCAGCATCAACAAGAATGTATGGAGAAAATTCAATCAAGATCTCAGCATTAACAATGGTCTCAAGAGCAACATCCTCATGACAAAGCTCCATCAACTGTCCGTTCTCTAGAACCTAAGTCTGGAAGTGTTACTCGATGGATCATACTTCTCCAAGAAATAACGACTCATATCGAGACGTGTGGACATAAAAACATGTTAGCATCAAAGTCTTCCCAAAGCTTGCACGACGGACAGGCACAAGCCAAAGTCTTCTACAAGATGTTCTCATCACCTCTACAAATGAGATACAACATGCTTCATGGGTTTAAAAAAATGTACCAATGGGTGAGGAATGGGACAATTCTTCCTCAACAAAATATGTTCGTTTATGTCTCTGCTACAACATACCAAAAGGGAGAATCAATTGGACATATAAGCTGAAATATATGGCCTTTACCGTCAGGTCTACGAAATCTGAAAAATGTATACGGGATTACAAATTACAAATGTGCATCCTTCGTTGGCTGACCTCTACAACTCCAAATTGAGTGATTTTTTTCTCATGTGATAACTCAGCCTCTTAGCTTCAAAAGTTGGGGTCAAGCGTTGAATTCTGACGTCGTATGAGGTTCCTACAGCTTCCAGAGCATACATGAAAGCATCAATTCTTAGACGGGATTCATAACTTCCACAGTCGATCGGTGTCTGCCAGGTCTTTCCACCAAGTACTTCATCGAGGTACCTCCAACTTCGACCACCTAAGTCTTTACATCAATTTTTTATACCTGGGTCATCTATCCAAGTCTGTCCAGAAGAAGAGAAAATGAAAGGGAGAGATTCAACAAGATACTGGGGACTGACGGTCCACTGATCATGACGATCAGTTTCACAGTCCAAGACCCGTGGCACCAGACTCTCATATGCTAATCATTCATCATAAAAGGAATGCTACCACCGGGACATGAAATCATGGTCATTACATCATCCCCTCTCGAGAGCAACCTCAGCTAGGGTCCCGTGACCAGAGTTTCAGAAGTGATGTTTCTACGACTGACAGAAACAAGATGGCACTGCAAGCACCATGCTCACGTATCAATCAAGGGGTTCAGATTTCAAATTAATAAATAGCATTCAAATCCTTCATCAAGTGTTCAAGACACGAGCGAATGGTCTAAAGACACAACAAGGGCGTTTTACAACAAGCTCGTCTGAAATGATTTTACACTATCTTGCACAAAGGGGTGATTTGGGAGCAATTGGTGAAGAATATAAGGATGGATCATATACCATTATCTTCGCATGGATGTCCTCTACAATATATCCAAAATTCATAGTAATTGGATGAACGAGCAAAGATATGTGGTCGAAACATTGGACTACATGCCAGCTGAAAAGTTTCTGGAAATCTCCTGGAAGTTTACTGTTTCGCCTATTTCGGCCCCTAAACATGCTCAAAACTCAAAAAGCTTCTTCACAAAAGCTTGGAAATATTCTGAGGATGAAAAAACATGGGTAGACCGCGGAAATCCGACATCGGACGAAGATTCTACAGCGTTTTTACTGAAAGACCGACTTCTAGATTTTCTGATGACGAATTATGATGAAGTTCATCGTTCGTCCACATTTGAATCAGGATCTACACCATCAACGCAAATCATGACTTCATCTTCATCCGATAGTATCATTTGTTGAAGTCGGCGGTGCTTCTACTGATAAGGGACGACTCCCAGATGATCGAGAGACATACAAAGTACCAGCTTTCCAGTGTCTCTGAAAGGTTGATTCACCTCGGCATGAACATCTGCAGAATTCTTCATCTTTGACTTCATATTTCTGGAGCGTTCGCCGGAAGATCCAAAAGTGTGGTTGTAACCAGAAGTCGCCACTATCTGAGGCGAAAGACATGGAGTCATGGATGTACCGATAACAAACACGCAACAAAAATGGTAATAATCCAACTCTTACCTATTTAAAATTTCACTAGCTGTAGTGGTTATAACGTCGGAATTTCGAAAAACTTGCTCTTTCCTTCAAACTTGCAAAGACCAGCAAGATTCATTATTCAAAATCATGACTTGATTTTCATAAAACCATAAACAACCCACGTGAATTTTAACATCCACTGGTTTTTCAAAAATTGGGCAGAGGTCCATTCTACAATTGTGAAAACTCACATACAGACAATATTTCACCATGTATAATTGTCTATTTTCACCAGTCGTTCAAAATCAAAACATTGATTTTACAAAAATATATACATATTTTAACGTGAAACTCACGTAAGTTTGAACAATATATATATATATATATATATATTTCTCCATCGCACGAGCATCTGTCTTTGAAGCGAGAGTATAATTTTTAAAGATTTCTGAAAGCTCGAAGATAAAAAAAATTCATGAAAGATCATAAATAAAATTTTATTACTAACATACGCACATCTGTTCAAAAAAAAAAATAATTCTCTCGTACGAGCATCCACCTTCGAAACGAGAGTTTATTCAACTTTGTGAGATCTCACATATTTAAGAAAATAAAGTTTTGTTTTCGTGAAAGCTTATAGACAAAATTATTTATCATTAGACTGATAGACACATTTTTGTGTCTAAGTTGTCCTCAATTTTTTATATTGTTGGTACTCGATTTCGTACTTATTATGGTGTTTGTGTGTTTGTAGGTATTTTTTGGAAATAAATATTGTTGGAAAATGCGGCTCGAGAAGTTGCTCGGAGCACCCCTGAAAAACAATTGCTATATGGACCCCCACTTCTGCTAAGAGGCACCCACGGCTATGTGTAGCCCATTTTCATCTGTAGCACCCAATGTTTTCTGGCACCCAAGATGTTGGATAAGGGATAACCTTTCTTCCCCACGGTTTGAACATTTTTTTGGCGGGAAAATAAGCTTCCATGCAGCGTATTTTTCAGTCGTGATTTCGGGGGAGTTTGAAGGAGATTAAATCGTTGGATTCAACTCAGAATATTCTTCTTTGACTAAACAAGCCTGGTATGCCAGCTGGACTCGTCTAAAATTGGCTACAATCTCGTGTGGATGAAAACAGAGGAGTGAAGCAAAACACGGTTTTGCTTGTGGATGAGGCATGAAGATTTCATCCCTACACGTGTATACAGCCTTCTCAATCTATCTTGGAGCGTGTAGGGAGTGTGTTTGGATCAAATCAAGGCTCGAAAGAGATTAAAAAAAGTAAGAAAATATTCTCGGAATATTTTCCTTAATGCCGAGTAATGAAGTTAAGGAGGATATTTCTTGCAGTTATGGAGGATATTTCTTGTGCATGCTAGGCCATATAAGGTGTATATGAGCAGTAGAGCGGGGGATGGAGAGTTTGGGGTGAAGTTAGAGAAGATTGGTGAGCTGCAGAGTCGAAGAAAAAAAGCTGCAGGAGAAGTTTCTGCTGTTGCAGAAACTCAAGAACACGAAAAACAACGACCCTCAGGCGTCAGTCGCAGGAAGTGTCGTATATTACTGTAGCATAAGATGTTGATATCCAGCAGTCTTATTCTTTTGTTTCCATTGTAACAGTCATTCTGCAACGCTTATTTATGTCGCAGTTGAGCTGTTTTTACCATTTTCTCATATTTCTTCAATAGAAACACCTTTTGAGCCATGGATAAATATTTTGAGTGTGTTTTCGATATGATGAGATAAACCCAGACACTGGGACGGCGGAGGAAGACGAATTTCATACATGGGTAAAATGATTTAATTTTTTTTAAGACTTTTGCATTAATTTTAATTGAAATATGATTTGAATTAATTGGTTGTCATTTAATTTAATGAGGTATGCTTAGCTTAAATGTTTTGATACATCATGCTTAGGATTTACAACTAATCTTTTGAAAATCTACCTTGGAAAAATAAGAGTCCATGTTAATTTTATTTATTGAGCTTCCATCGTTGAGAATAAATAAATTGAACCATATGTTATGAATTCGACGAAATCCTAGTCCCAGTAACTCTCTTCATACTGTGACAATTTTTTGGACATATATTTTTCTTTTATTTTATGTAGGATCAGAATCTCGCAGCAATAATGCCTCAGCGAAATTAACAACAACACAACACAACAGCGTCGCAGAATAATTTCAGAAATGATATAATAAACGACGTCAGCTAGAATCATGAGAAAGATGTGAGAGTTCTGCGAAAATTAGAGAGTTTGCGAGATTAACATTTGTAAGGTTGCGAGAATATCGCAAACCATATCCGAAAATAAAGGATAGATTAGCTGTCATCCACTATGTATTTCCCTATAAATAGTCATTCAGTTGTAAAGGAAAGAGAGAGATCTTTTTTGAGTGAGAAGCAAGTAAATAGGAGAGAGAAAACCTAGAGCGGTGGTTATTCTTGATTCTTTTATCTTTTCTTGTAAGATTGTTTAAAGATTCATCAATAAAATTAAGATTGTTCATCTAAAATGAGTTGAATGTTAATGAAATCTTGTGAGGGGTGTAGTGTAGGATTTCCTGCAACTACATAATGGCGCTAGAAACAGGGAGGATTGAAGATTGAAGATTATTCTAGAAAAAATTGAAGATTAATATTGAAGATTTGTGAAGATTTGGAGTAATTGATTAAGAATTTTACATAATCTCTTGCAATTCATTAATATTGAAGAAATGGCTAGAAGAAGAAATACATCAGAACAACCAACTACTGTTAGAAGAAGCAAGAGAATTGCTGGAAGAGAAAGAAGTGAAATGGCAGAATCAACTAGAATGAGAAATAATGGAGAAAATCGAATTCAACCACCAGTTCAACAAACACTAATACAAAGAAGGAACACAGATTATGATAGGGTGAGTATACACACTTGGCAATCAAATTCAGCAGAAGAAGTAGAAGAAGAGCAACAAACCAGAAACCATAGACAGGTAGAGAGAAATCAAGAAACAGATGAAGGAATAATTCATGGACATGAGGAAATTGGAGAATTAGAAACATTGAGACGAAGAATACACGAAGAAAGAAGAGTCGAGGCAGAAGAACGTGCGAATTTAACAAGGCAAAATCACGAATTGAGGATGGAAAATATGAGACTACAGAATAGAAGATCAAGAAGTATTACAAAATCATATTCCAGATCGACTAGAAGAGAAATGAGGCGAAACTCACCCACAATGAATGTTGGAAATAATATTCAAGAAGAAATATCAAATCCTAATGAAGAATATCGCGAAAATGGAGAAAGAATTGATGATCGTTACGTTCCACAAAACGAAACTTTTGATGATAGGCAAAATGGCAGAAATCAAGAGAATGGACAACGTCAGGGACAAAATGATCAAGATGGCGAAGGAAATCAAGAGTAAGGAAGGAGAACTTTACATGAAAGAGAAACTCAAATAAATCAACAAACGATTGAAGAAGAAATTGAAAGATATTATGCTGAACAAACACGTTTAATTTGCGAACGTGAAAGATTGAGAGCGGAAATGGAAGAACAAGAGCTTCAGAAAACAATTCTCCAAAACAATCACCACAACCGAGAAAGAAGACGAAGACAAAATCGAAATAACGGTAATATCAATGAAGAGTATAATAGAATACAGAGAATGGCTGAAAGACAGGGAATGAAATTAATAAGAAATGAACAAAATCATGAAGGGGAAAATGAGAGACATCATTATATGCGAATTCAAGATAGAGATGAAGAAGAGACTCGCAGAAGAAGACGGGATGAGGATAATGAAGAAGAAATGCAAAATTTCGCGAGAAAAGAAAGACATGAACGCAGAAGAAGGGAGGCGAAATTAAAAATACCAATGGATCAAAATTCAGGTGTAAATAAACAAATCTCGAAAGAGTTAGAAGAAATGAGAGGAATGCTAAATAATAGAGGAGAAGTAGGCAGAAGACAATTGGATGAAGCTATAGAAGAAGCTGCGAAAACTCCATTTACAAGGGAAGTACAACTAGGAGGAATACCTCCGAAATGCAATTTTCCCGCATTAACCAGCATTTTTGATGGAACAACTTGTGCAATTCAACACATTAAAGCCTATGTGAGGTGTATGCTGCAATGGGAAAATCATGATGCCGTATTATGCAAGTATTTCGCATCCAGCTTAACAGGGGAAGCGTTAAAATGGTTCGAAGGTCTACCAAAAAATACAATAACATCCTTCAATCATTTGCAGACTACATTCCTGGGGGCATATATAAGTAATAATTCTCCGCGACCTGGTATTGAAGACGTGTTTGGATTAAAACAAAGGATTGGCGAAAGTTTGAAGCACCTAACTAAAATATGGAGGACTATGTGTAGCGAAATGGATGGCCGTGTAGATGAAAGATATCTTATCTTATCATTCATCAATGCTATGTTTGCAACCAACCTATTGTATATCTAAATCTTCAGAGTCAAGAATACGATCACAATGACTGAATTGCGAGAACTTCAAGAAGAATATATTGCTCTAGAGGAAAGGCAAAATGAAATGGAATTATACCCAATTGCGAATACCAGTTCACAAACAACAAATGCAAGCTTATTACCTAAGCTAATAAATACAGTGGTGAATACTTCACAAGTACAGCAAGAAAATGTGACAAGCAACAATCAACAGAAACTGGTGGCTATGGGAAGCCGAGATCAAGAGGAGTATGAAGGAGAAATAAATTTCTACAATCGTGGTGGAAATAACAAGATTCAAAGACTCGATCAGCCACAAGAAACTTATAGAGGTCAAAGACAAAACTATAATAGGGGACAAGGAGGTCACAAGGTAGTATGGGAAGAAATCAAGATGCCACCTCTAAATGCAAGTGTGGAGAAAATATGGGAAGGTATAATTTTGATGGAGAATATACCAACACCATGGAACATGGGAACGGAACCACCTCCAAACCATAGAAGTCATGAGTTTTGTTCTTATCATCATTTTCACGGACATACCACAAATGATTGCAGAAATGTAAAAAGAACTATTCTGAGAATGATAGATCAAGGAAAACTAAACCACTTTTTGGTAGGGCACCCACAATCTCAACCATTGCCACCACCACCGGAACATCACAAAGTAAACACGATGTAAAAGAAGGAAACATTCTTCATAGAAGTTGGTGCAAAAGCAAAGAATCTATTCTGTCACTCTATCGTACATTCATACAAGACAATTGAAGATTTTCATGACAATGTTTTGAGTAGAGTGTTCGCAAGAGATACCGATGGAAGAGAAATTATGAATATTGCGAAAATCTCGCCACTAGAGGAATGGCAGAAATAGGTTATTTCTTTTACCGCAGAAGAGATTCCCGAAGGTGAAGAGATACATGATAATCCATTGGTATTAAAGTTAGAAATTAACCCAAAACCGAAATAAGATGAGGATGATGAAACTGAAGATTCATGGGAAATTAATAGGATTCTAATCGATACTGGAAGCTCTGTGAACATCTTATTTTATCATACTTATAGAACCATGGGAGGAAGATATAATGATCTTATACCATCAACATATAAGATATATGGTTTTAATGGTACTGCCAACAAGCCTAAAGGGGAGATTACTATGCGAATTCCATTGAAGGGAATATCTTCTGAAATCCTATTCTGTGTTGTTGATGTAGAATCACCCTACAATGCATTAATTGGTTGACCTTGGCTACATGGAATTCTAGGTGTAGATTCAACTTTCCACCAGTGCATCAAATTCCCTCATCCCAGCGGTGTAGGAATCATAAAGGGAGATTGGGTTGAAGGAAAGAGGTGTTACGAAACTGAGATAGAATCTTGCGAAGGGAGAGCAAACAAGAAGGAAAATTGGAGACACAAAATCAAAGAGACACAAAGAAGTGAGAGGTTGATGGTGGATACAATCGAAAAAAAAAAGAGATGTTGCGAAACTAATGCTAAAGAAGCATAGGATAGCAAAGGTAATGTATGAATGATTGATTTGTTGCGACACTCTCGCAATAAATAAAATTCTCAAAAGTACATTATATTGAATGAAAAAATTGAGATTGTGAAATGCAAATACAATATGATGATGTGCAAGAATTTCGCAGAGATAATGAATTCTACAAAAGACAATCAGGGAACAATGATAAAAGAGAAAGGGGCGAACCTTTATGGCGTACACCCTAGTTCGCGAATACAATTTCGCAAGAGGCAAATGTAAGACCTAAAGTACGTCATATAAGGGGGTACCTGTTGCATGGCTCAGGGAAAGGCTACACCGCCACCGGAACCTGAGTCATGGAGATTTGGGGTCAATAAAGCCCATCCGGGAGAGGCACCTTGGATTCTCAGCTTAAGCATATGATTTAGGTTGGGCGACTAAGGTAATAAGGACTCTCCCAAGGAGTGCAGAATCTGATCAAGGCGCCGAGGTACACGGTTGAGTCAAGAGTGGTAGGGGCGTTTGAAGCGTACCTTGCCATTCTTGACAAGTCTTAACTTATACTGCACGAGGCCCGAAGAAAACCCCACTTAGGGTGCAGTCTCATAACCATAAGCCCTATAGGTAAAAGGGATAAGAGGCTGCGAAAACAACTGGTTGTTGTTAAGACTGGATGGGAGGACCTAACCTTGTATGGTAGAAGTACGCCTCCTTGAAGGGGCAACCAGGGGGAAGATAAGGGCGGCACCCTCTATTAGGGAGCTGATAAGTGTCTTAAGACGCAAATGTCATGAGGCTTTTTACTCGCAAGGGTATTAAGGCTTGTCATATTTGTGCAACAATCCTGAAGAGGCAACAATACAAAAGAAAAAGATAAGACGAGATCAATGGGTTTTCGCATGAAAGTGCGAAGACGTCCTGCGATTTCGTCGCAAGACGGCAATGTCATGGGAATTTATTTTCGCAAGAATATTTAGGCATGTCATATTGTCGCAACAATCCTGAAGAGGCCATAATACAAAAGAAAAAGTTAAGGCAAGATCAATGGGTTTATGCATGAAAGTGCAAGAACGTCCAGCGATTTTGTCGCAATGACAAGAGGTGGCATAATAAGACCTTTGATTAGGAAGGAAAAATAAGAACACACATGAATGAGATTTTGAAAAGAATTGAAATTCACTTCGCGTAAGATTGTGAAATTATAAATAAACAACTGCGAAGTTGAGGCACAAAAAAAGAAAGATTTGCAAAGTCTCTCATTTGGATACAAATAACAGAGGCGAGTATGGGAATGAATGAAATTAGAAAATGTTATTTGTCTCCACATGATAGATTTACGCAAAAATTAATGATTATATTGATTAACCATATTGCAAGGAAGAATTGTTTTACTGAATGCAGGTCAAAACGAAAGAAACTCATATATTAAAGAATATGGAAAACCAAAATAATTTACAAATATACAGAAAAGAGGAATAAATGTACAAGTATTACATAAGATTGAAGAAAGAAACAAAGACTACTCCTTAGTTGGTCCTTCATCATCTTCATCAGACTTGTTCCCTTCTTCGTCTGCATCAGAATTTTCATCTCCATCAGCACCTTCATCACCATCAGAACCTTCATCACTATCAGATTCTTCATCATCAGCTTCGCTATCAGAAATAATCAGACTGGGAATGTTCTGTGGAATCTCCTCTAAGAGACAAGGATAATCAAAATGAAGAATACTATGGTCATCGCAAACCATTTGAATAGTTTGATTACGAAAATGTATAGCATCATTCTTAAAGTTCGCAACAGTGATCTTGATTTGCTTCTTTAATCTAGAATACTTGTCGTTGCGCGAAGAAAGATTCTTTGCAAGTTCCATTTTTTCAGCTTCAAGTTCCTCAATCCTTTTGCGATATCTACTTTCAGAATCTGCAAGCAAAAGGCAATCAATTAATAACTTGATGAAAATTCATAAGAAACAAAAGATTAGTATTGGAGAACAGTTAATAACCTTCTCTGTCATAAATCATATCTCTAATCAAGGCTGTATGCTCAACTTGGAGACTAACGTTTACACCTAAATCTTTTCTGGCATCATCTAAGATTTTCGCAGCCCAAGCGAATTCATCCTCATTACTTATAAGAAGACGAGAACGAATTTGGGTTTCTCTGTCACAGAGCTCGGTATTCTTGCGGTTAGCTTCATCTCGTTCAAGTTGAACTTCAAGAAGGGCCTCTTGGAATTTCTCCAAAGCCTTAGCACCTTGATCAGAGATGCGATCCTTACCATCTATGAGACAACTAATTTTGGTTCTCAGCTCATTGATTTTCTCTTTAGAATTAAGAAAGAGACGCTTAAATCGGTTGGCTAAGCCTAAACTAAATCTATGGTCAATTTCTAAGAGGCGAAATTTGGATCTTAGTTCATTCAAGGAAAGAGGTGAAAGTTTATCATTTGAGAAACTATTTAAAGATTTATTAAGACGCTCAAGAAGGGTATCATTATCCAAGGTATTAGGAAATGAACGAAGAAGGTTAGCTTCATCAGAAAGATCATAAATGTCTGCAAAAAGGATCAATTAAATAAGATAAAACAACAGGATGAATGAATGAAAGGAAAGGAGAAAAGAAACATACCATAGAGCTGATTATTAGCTTGCTGAAGACTAGAGATTTTGTTCTTATACGAAGAAGAGTCAATTTCTAGTTGTCTGTTTTTCTCGCGAAGACATTTGACTTCAGCTTCCAATTCCTCATTCTTTGTGCGAGATTGAAGATTCTTCTTTCTAAGATTTTCACATATCCTCTCTAGATCTGAGGCAACAGCGAAAGAAGCTTTTCCAGCATGTGAGAAAATATAAAAAGTATTAAAATAGAAAGAGATTTTAAATTACAACAATGAAAAAAATAAAAGGTTAAAGCATACCAGACTATTGAGAGAATGCAAGAAATCGGAAGTCACTGATCTAGAAACTCCGCGAAGAGAACTATCACCGTCCAGCAAAGGAACATCACAAATTATAGCGAGAGCTTTACAGGTGTTAGCAAATTGACTATCTCCCATTCCTTGCAAAGAATCAGAAAAGAGACCAGAGAGCTTAGCCATAGAAGATTCAGATGGAGAATCTTCATTTGCAACAGGGTCATTATTATCTTCATCATCCTCATCATTCTCGGAGTTTTCATGAGAAGGAATATTTGAAGGAGAGGAAGAACGGACTTTTCTTTTCTTTGAAGGAGGAGCAGTTGGTTTTTCCCTGTGAAGAGCACCTTTGCCTTTATCACCAATCTTCGCAACATAGGCAGACTCTTCTATTTCAGCAATAATCTTCACACAACAGATGGAAATAAGAAATAGAGGCCATAGTATATTGTTTAAAATCATAAGAGAATATTTCTTACCTCATCTGTGTATGAGCGAAGAGATAGGGTGCTAGCTTTCCCAGTCCTGTTATAACTATCTTTCAGTTTTTGGATCTGCAGAATGTCGCAAGAGTCAGCGAACAAAAGAATAAGGACAAATGAAGAAATATAAAGTGAGCTAAGCTGGAAGAAACATACCTCTTTCTCTTTCTCGGGCCAAGAGAAAACCCAAGGTTGATAAGAAGCAAGATTCGCAGGAAGAACATTTGACCCAGCAATGTAAGGTCCTCTTAGCATTAAGGGAAAAACACACCATTTATCATCTTTGGATTGGCGAAGAGTTGTGTTCTTACCAGAATGCCAGTCAATGTCTTTCATGAGAATTTTAGCTTCATCAATGTTATCTTCCTTTTCAAGCGAATACCCCAGCGAGTATTCTCTTTCTTCATGGAGATCAGTTCATAGTTCTCAAAGAAACTCGCTACTGTGTATTTCTCAGCAATTATCTCCAGGTCTGCGAATTTAGGATCCCTAAGTTCTTTGGAGTACAGAGATCCTTTACCAGCACCACGGTTAGCGAACTCTAGCATCAGACGGATGCAGTCCCCACTTAGTTGGAAGATAGCTCGCGAAAATCACGAGTGAGCGAGAATTTCATAGAATAGAGGAATATCTGGGTCATAAAGAGGAATGGGGAGACCTACGAGAATCTGACCTAGCGAAATTATGATTGATTGATCATCACAATACTGATCATAGAAAAGTTTGACAGAAAGAATTGACTTGGCACTTTCACCAGGAATAGTAGAAAGTGTGAAACCTTTCTCAGCAAGATCTTTTTGGACATCTTTTAAATTTTTCTCATGTTTATGACCACTTGGAGGCATATTTGAATATAGGGTATGGGAATGAATAAAAAGTAAGAAGATTGAAGGGGGGAAAATTACAGTAGCAGAACTTGCAGAAGAATAACAGAGTTGCAGAGATGAGAGAATAAAAAGATAAGAGAAAGTAAAAAGAAAGTGGAAAGAAGAGTATATAAAGGAGATTTTTTACTCGAAGAAATAAACACCATTAAGACGAAAAGACGTGAGCGGTTGAAAAGCAGCGGTTACAGAAGACGTGTCAAGAAACGGATGAAAGGAGAAATACGTGTGATAAATGCAGAATATGAAGAGATGAACAGTTGCGGCATTTCTCACATCATTCTCTACTTTGCAGAGAAGATATGAGAAAAGGCAAGATGTAGGATCAGAATCTCGCAGCAATAATGCCTCAGCGAAATTAACAACAACACAACACAACAGCGTCGCAGAATAATTTCAGAAATGATATAATAAACGACGTCAGCTAGAATCATGAGAAAGATGTGAGAGTTCTGCGAAAATTAGAGAGTTTGCGAGATTAACATTTGTAAGTTGCGAGAATATCGCAAACCATATCCGAAAATAAAGGATAGATTAGCTGTCATCCACTAAGTATTTCCCTATAAATAGTCATTCAGTTGTAAAGGAAAGAGAGATATCTTTTTTGAGTGAGAAGCAAGTAAATAGGAGAGAGAAAACCTAGAGCAGTGGTTATTCTTGATTCCTTTATCTTTTCTTGTAAGATTGTTCAAAGATTCATCAATAAAATTAAGATTGTTCATCTAAAATGAGTTGAATGTTAATGAAATCTTGTGAGGGGTGTAGGATTTACTGCAACTACATTTTAGTTTATTAAATCCTAAAATCATTTTCAACAAATCCGAGTGAACGAAAACCTATTTACCACTATCTAAAATTCGATCAATTTTTTGGCGCCGCCGACGGGGATTTGTTTATGGATTTGTTTTTAGGTTTTATTTTATTTGTTCTTTTTTACGCTTTTTGGTATTTTTGTTTGCTTTCAGATTTGGAGCTAAGCTAAAGAAAAGGGGAGAAAGTGCTGAAAAGAAAGGAAAAGCCTAAAAAGGAAAGAAAAGAGAAATTCAAAAGTAGTGAACAAGAAGATTTTGTAAATAATTTTATTTTGTTTTTTTAGAAACTGTAGTTAAGGTTTTTATTTTTGTAAACTTTTATTTTTGGACATTTTTATTTTTGGACATTGGACATTTTTTTTAAACCCTACGGAAGGGTAGTTTCAAACATAAACTGCACAGGGAAGGACGACAGTTACGATACTGTCTCGGCCCCTCGGGTTCGTACACTGACATTGGAGTCGGTGTCCCGAGTCGACTTCAACGGTTCATCCCCCCGTATGTAACGGGAGGTAAGAATTCTAAACACCGCGAACCCCTGTCAGCAGGTTTACTGGATGATTTTGTATGCATATATGTCGAGGACCTGAAATCGGATTTAATTTTCTAGTAAAGGGAAAGACCTGACCAAATCAAGATAAGGACTCGTATTTCATCACTGTTTCCTTCTTTCCCGCCTTAGGAACACGTAACCTACGCGAACCTAAGCCTTAAAATTTGGACTAGAACGAGACCGATAGGGTAACGAGCTTATTAGGAAAGTCGTTCGAAAACTATTGGTTTCTCTATTGAGCATACTTCGAAGTTCATGATGGCTTCTGTAAATTGAATACGCCGCCTTGTAATGCCGGTAAGACCTTGGGTATCAAAGCTCCACGCAGCTTCCCTCGTCTCTATTGAAATTACTTTAACTCGGATTGATTCCAGAGAGATTTGCTCAGATTGTAACGAGTTCCTTTTCGAAAGAATAGAAGATGGTCTAGAAACAATCTAATGGAGCCATCATGCTTTTTGTTTGCTAGATAAAATAGGCTTGTTGTGGTCGAGTCAGCCTTCTTTGTGCTTGTTTAGAATTTTCCTGCAGTTAGGATGTCAAACTGGTACAGCCAATACAATGATTATCCAACCGAGCAACATGGACATTACTATTTTTATGATCATAGTGTGAATAGTGGTTGGGAACGCCAACCTTTTCAAGGTTTTGGGTCATACCATGGTGAGCCCAATTACTATCCGCATGCGCATCAGTCTTACGAGCAAGAAGATTATAATACTAGATTTTCGTCTTTAAAGGATACAATCAAACTTTTGAAAAGTAGTCCTTTTTATGATCCTTCAGTTCCTATTCCTTCTCTAGAAGAGTCTCTCAGGAATTTAGCTGAGTCATCACTTAAGTTAGCTGAATCGACATACAAATTAGATGAGGAGAATCGGACAGAACAGAAGGGGGAGAGCCGGCTACAGAGACGAAACAAGGAGAAGGAAAAGGAGGTGTGGCTGTGAAAATACAGAAAGCGAGAAAGACTGATTTCATCGTGGTGACGGCGCGATTGTTATTGGTTTATCTTTCTAATCTCTTAGTCATTTATTTTGTATGGGTTTTGAGAAACCCATAGTTATGTTCTAATTTCTTTGTAACTAGGGTTTATGTTGAAACCACTTTGGAGCATTAGACCACCTTGATTGAAAATATATATGGTTTTGAGGCTATTTTGATTTGAATAAATTAATTTCATGATCTTATTTATTGATTAATCGAAATATGGGTTGTCGCTTCACCGGTTTTCTATAACCTTTGCGCATAATTGTTAGGATCGAAAATATATTTGTCTATTTATTTGATATTCCATGCTTGGGTTAAATCCTTTGATTGGGTATGCTTAGAATAGCCAGGTATTATTTGAGGACCTAAATTTAGTTTCGTATAATTTTCTCGCTAACGCAATTTGATGGTGCATGCTTTGGTTTAATCTTTTGATGTGTCATGCTTAGGGTGTCCCAGTGATATTTGCGATTCTAATAAATATAATAGGTGATGTCGATAGAACGAGTGATAATTAAATATTCATGAATTATGTTTCATTTCAGTAATTGAACAGAAATAGTGGTGGATACTACAAACCCTGGTTGCCGTCTTCCCGTTGAATTCATTCTATTAGTTCAGTTTTATTTCTTGGTTTTTATAGTTCAAAAATCCAAAAACATCATTGTTGTTTAATTGATTGAGAATACAAGTTTTGACATTTCCAGCGCTCCCTGTGGGTTTGACCCGTACTTGCATTTGTCTGCTAGTTAGACACCGTGCGATTGCGGTTTATTATATTTAGGCAATCCCGAAAGCCTATCAATTTTTGACGCCGCTGCCGGGGAGCGGTTGTGGAATATTGTAATTAGTATTTTTGATTTTGTAAATAGTTAGGTTTTTATTTTATTTATTTTTATTGTTTTGTACATATTTTTATTTTTGTTTTAGGATATTTAGTTCCTTTTGACTTCTTTTCTGTTTTAGAACTTTATTTCAGGTACTTTTTGAGGATGATGACTCCTTCTCAGGAGACTTCATCTAAGATGACGCTTGGAGAATACATGTATGGGTCACGATATAAGGAAGTTCTTGCTTATAATCGTCTCAGGTATGGAACTTGGAATCCATGTAATTTCGTTATGGGTAGTTATTCAGATGAGTATCAACCCCAATACCATGAGGGTGAAAATGAACTTAACACTAGAAGTGATTTTAGGAATTATGATACCGATATAATATCTAAATCTATTGTATCTTACCCAACTCATGATCATTTAACTGGTTATTTGTCTATTCAAAAGGACGGGAGTTGTGTTAGGGATGCCATTTATTCAGATAATGATGATTTAGAAGAACATATTTATAAAGAAGATACTAGTGTTGAGTCTGATGACTTAGAGGCAGTAGACATGCATAATGAGATATTTTCTAATCATTCAAATAATGAGATTCATATAAGTCACTTAGTTGCAGATAATAATGAGGCGATTATTCATGATATTGTTGCTCCATTGAGCTCCTGTTTTGCGGACCCATCTTGTGATTTTCTGATTGCTAATGTGGATGTGGAGGCAATTGGTACTGGTCAGGTAACTACTGATTTTGAACCAATCTCAGTTTGTTTAGCCCACTTTGCAGATTCCGATGATCCTATGCTTATTGACATTGTCAATGCAATGCGGTCTCCAATGGATAATCAAGGTAACTCAACAACGGAAGTTATTTCTGCGGACTTAGAACCAGATTTAGGAGTTACTGAATTTGATGAACTTGAACCACTAGATTCATGTTTAAATCATTGTGCTGAGGTTTATGCTTTTTTCCTTTTGACATTGTCAATTCATCGCTTCTTATGATTTCTAGTGAGTATATTGTGTCGACGGAAATTATTTCAACTGATCTTGAGCCTGATTTAGAACGTGTTTCCCAAATAGAGACTAATATACATTCTATGTTTGTTGTCCAATTGAGTGATTTACTTATCTCGACTAAGGACTATTTTCTGTTGGGAATGGACTTACACATCTTTTTGAAGGTTTATAGTGTTTTCACGTTCATATCCGCAGCTAATCTGATTTGTTGGATTGATCCCCAACTCTTCAGACTTTATATATATGAGTGGCAGTTTACTTTGGGGTACCAACCTTAATTTTTTTGAGAACGTGGTACTGGCAAGCAGGGAGACAAATAACTTTCGCTTCATGGGAGTCAACCCATCATATTTGTTCCCTTTACTTTATCTTTTATTTTTATTTGTGTAGTTTTTGCATATCGTATTTTAGAATTCCCACCTTAATTTCTACGTTGGATGACTCAATTACATTGAGGACAATGTAATGTTTAAGTGTGGGGGAGAGGTGTTTTCTTTAGGGATGATGATATAAAAAAAAATGTTATGACCAGTTGTGTAGCGGGTCTAAAAAAATTGAAAAATGAAAAATCATCGTTATGTTTTGTTCAATAAGGCCATAGGGAAGTAAAAATCTATAAGGAAGTTTCAAGCGAGAAATTAAGGAGAAAAGTTAATTGTCAGGGTTCTATGAAGTTCGATAGTTTATCATCAACAGTTGAAGCCGAAGAAGACGTTGTTTCTACTAAGTACTATGAGAGAGTCGAAGAAAGATGCATTTTGGTTGCTTTGTTAGTCCGCTTTCAATCTGGCACTAGATCTTTCTAGCACTGGTTTAACTCATCACACGTAATTAGTCCAGCTGTGTAGCAGATGTCCCTCTTATCTTTATCTCTCTCCTAATCTTATCCAGTTGTAAATCAGCGGACGCATCTTACAATGTTTATCTAGCTGTGTAGCGGATATCTCTTTATCTAACAGTGTTGCGGATGTGTCTCCCATTTTCTTTAGTCAGCTTTAGAGCTAACACCTTTAATTTCTCTGGCAATTCTAGTTACTTGGAGATAGGCTGAGAATATGTATGTCCTCATAGCTCTTTGGATACTTGTGACCAATTAGAAGTCATGGTTTTGTGGGTACACCTCTGGTAAATCCTCCCGAGATTATATCTCGGTCACTAGGGCCACCTAGTGAGTTAGGATTTTATTTTTTTATTAGTTTTTCTCGAGGACTAGCAAATAATAGGTTTGGGGGTATTTGATAGACACATTTTTGTGTCTAAGTTGTCCTTAATTTTCTGTATTGTTGGTACTCGATTTCGTACTTATTTTGTGTGTTTGTAGGTATTTTTTGGAAATAAATATTGTTGGAAAATGCAGCTCGAAAAGTTGCTCGGAGAACCCCTGAAAAACAATTGTTATACGGACCCCCACTTCTGCTAAGAGGCACCGACGGCTATGTGTAGCCCATTTTCATCTTTAGCACCCACTGTTTTCTTGCACCCAAGATGTTGGATAAGGGATAACCTTTCTTCCCCACGGTTTGAACATTTTTTTGGCGGGAAAATAAGCTTCCATGCAGCGTATTTTTCAGTCGTGATTTCGGGGGAGTTTGAAGGAGATTAAATCGCTGGATTCAACTCAGAATATTCTTCTTTGACTAAACAGGCCTGGTATGCCAGCTTGATTCGTCTAAAATTGGCTACAATCTCGTGTGGATGAAAACAGAGGAGTGAAGCAAAACACAGTTTTGCTTGTGGATGAGGCATGGAGATTTCAGCCCTGCACGTGTATACAGCCTTCTCAATCTATCTTGGAGCGTGTAAGGAGTGTGTTTGGATCAAATCAAGGCTCGGAAGAGATTAAAAAAAGTAAGAAAATATTCTCGGAATATTTTCCTTAATGCCGAGTAATGAAGTTAAGGAGGATATTTCTTGCAGTTATGGAGGAGATTTCTTGTGCATGATAGGCTATATAAGGTGTATAGGAGCAGTAAAGCGGGGGATGGAGAGTTTGGGGTGAAGTTAGAGAAGATTGGTGAGCTGCAGAGTCGAAGAAAAAAAGTTGCAGGAGAAGTTTCTGTTGCTGCAGAAACTCAAGAACACGAAGAACAACGACCCTCAGGCGTCAGTCGCAGGAAGTGTCGTATATTACTGTAGCATAAGTTGTTGATATCCAGCAGTCTTATTCTTTTGTTTCCATTGTAACAGTCATTATGCAACGCTTATTTACGTTGCAGTTGAGTTGTAAAAGATTCAGGTATATTTTGTTGTTTCTTAAACTAACGAACGAACGAGCGTCCGCGCTAAAACGGATTCCTTTCTTGGGCCCGGATCCTTGAATCCTAGGCCAACCAAGGTTCCACCATCGAATCAGCGGTTCTACACCAATTTATGCTTGCTGGATGACGCTCTATTATGCCACTGGGGTTTTCGCTCAAACCATGGTTTGCTCATTCAATCGAAATCCGGTAACGTCTTATCTTATGACTAAGTTCAATTACTTATTTTGTCTGTAGCAGGAAAATCACCATTCAGTGCTGACTGAGAAACATGACTGTCCCTCACTAAGCAGAGGACTTAATGTATATGGTGGATTTTTGACAAAGGCTAAAATCGTAAACCCATAACTATACGAACTTCTGATCCAGCAATCAGACACGAGTATCGAGGCATGGGTCTCTCATCGAATCTCTGACTGGGAATACTGTCTCTCAGAGTACATGCAGATATGTAGTCTCTCGGCTAGGCAACGACATATCTCATGAATACTGAACACTTTAGTAATTACTTTTATATAGAATCACGAGATTGGACGGCTCCTGGACAGCTTGCCTGCTAGTATAGAGCAATAACGTCTTCAGGATACAACCAACAGTTTTCCCTGACTATATAAAGGATATGACGCTTCAACTAGCTCATGTTGCTCAGAATAATTAATGCTCCTAGAAGATCGTACTAGTATAGAGCCATCAATTAATTATTCCTAAATTCTTGGATTCATCCACTGAATTTCTGAAAATATTCAAATATTTTCGTAATATTTCGTTACTTCAATCTATGGTTCTTCCCAGCAGAATTCCATGGGTTAGTAATAAATATTCAACATACGGGGGTCTGAGTTACCTTCGAGTAAGCCCCGACTCAAAAGGTGCAAGTGTACTCGAGGATGATGCACTAACAATCACCTGAACGCACGAACGAGTATTTCAAAATACGACGAAACGATGAACCTATGCAAAATAGGAAAGAAAATAATAAATAATAAAATATTGACCAAGGTGCTGGGGGACTGGGCCCACCGGCCGGCCGTGTCGTGGCCAGTCCCATGCCAGTTTTATATTTTATCATATTTTTGTTATTTTCCTTGATCTTATGAAAATCGTTTCATTTGAATAAATATCCTTCGTTTTGAGGAAACTCCTCAGTTTCATGGTGTTTCTTTCGCACCAAGGAAATAATATAAAATTGTGAAAAATGTCGTGGGGCCGTGTTTATTGGCCAACCTTCCATGCCTTGATCCCGGCCGGCCCCACACCTCATGATTCCTTATTATTTTATTAATATTTTCCTAATCTCATGAAAACTCCTTAATCTCATGGTATTTTCATAAAACCATGAAAAATATAATATAAAATTAGGGAAACTTGTGGGAACGGGTCCCAGCCGGCCATCCATGCCCTAGACGGTCCCACACGTCCCTTTATTTTATTATTATTATTTTAAGTTTCCTTGATCCCATGAAATTCCTTGATTTCATGGTATTTCTCTCAAATTATGAAAATTCCTTCAAATCATGGAAACAATACACAAAAATTACATAAAATTAGGAAAACGCACGGGACTGGGCCCCAGCCGGCCGACCATGCTCAAAGCCGGTGCCGCACGCCCTTATTTTATTATTTTAATATTATTTATTTCCTTGATCCCATGGAAACTCCTTCACTTCAAGGAAACTCCTTAATTTCAACAAACTCCTTGATTTCATGATATTTTCATAAAATCATGAAAAATAATATAAAATTAGGAAAAGGAACCATGGGAACGTGGTCACTGGCCGGCCGACCATGCCTTGGCCTTAGCGGTCCCACGCCTCATCATTCCTTCATTTTATAATTATTTTCCTTCATTTCATGAAGTTTCCACAGTTTCAGCAAAACCCTGATTTTGTCGTATTTTCTCAAATGGTTGCTCAAACGCACGCCAGAAAATATCAAAATTCTCAGGACTGAGACACAAACGTTTTGACGACGTGAGCATGTTACCTTGACCGACTAAGGTTGGCTCTTTGGCTCGCAAGGAGCCGGTCCCACGTATTTTCATGATTTGACCTAATTTGCGCAATTGCACGTATTAGGTCCAAAACTCCTCCAAATAATTTTGGAATTTTCATAGAGTGATCGTCACTCGATCCAGTGACCATCCAGGGCCGGTTTCATGACCCCTTGGTCGGTTCCTCACCTCTTCATAATTAATTAGGTTTTATCACCTAAGGCTCAGGCGAGCATTATATGAGAAATGATTGAACCAGCATTTGATCATTCTTTCACCAACTCTTCAAGAGATCTTGGTATTTTCTCACTCGAGCATATGAGTGCTACATGGTCGACCCATGATCCCATGTAGCCGGTCCCTTCTTCATTCCATGGTTGAATTTTTAATAAACCATTAATTGGTCATCAATTGATCAAATTAGGGTTTCTGAGTCCAAGGATCATAATTCCAGTTTGGAACGCTAATAATTTTACGATGATCTCATGATCATCATTTTATTATACTCGGTTCAACTACCAGTATTCTGATTAATGTTTTATTTTGGTCACGCTACCAATAATTCATCAGACGAGCAACACTTGCTCAGATGAGCAATATTTGCTCAAACCAAGGGATATTGGTTCAATCCTCAATATTCAACAATTCATCGAATGAGCAATACTTTCTCACCTCAACTACCAACGTCAAAATTATACCTTTGTCTTAACAGACACGTTCAATTCATGAGTCTCAGAATATTTTGCAAAATCATGTTCAACTCAGCAAATACATGGACTCATCGTCCCATAAAGTCATGAAGTCAGCAACTGACTAAATTAATCATGAGACGTCAATCGTGTCACATGGGGGGATATCAACTAGGTTTTCGGTCGGGCGGTCTGCGACACGTGTGTTCATACACACGATGAGAATGTGAGCAAGTCGTGCAATCAGTTAAAGGAGTTAACAAAGTAGTGGATGGAAAATCGACCAAGTCTCCGCACGATGAGCAACTGGTTTCAAACACGATTTCCATGTCCCCACTCTTTGATTCCATCAACTATCACACTTCATGGGATCATGGTGTTTACAATTCCGGCAATATAAATAAATCTATAAATTATGATTGAAAAAGGAATGAGAATCTCACATCAAACAGACAACAAGAGATTAACAACTCATCACCTAAGCAATTACTCTCAACAGAGATTCAATCATTCAGAACTTATCTTATTCAGAATACACAACACACCTATAATCTTTGATTACCATCGATTCCACACATTTCTCAGCTTCCCTCCTACAGATCGACCCATCCTCTCTTGTGACCGAATTTACTCTAGAACGGCCATTGTCTTGGTTTATGCCGGAGTACTACAGATTGATCTCTCGAATTCAAAGCACTTCCTTCTTGCAGTGCATCTGTGTGAGGTTGAACATTTCACTCGGTTCAATGAGTCTCCTCCGTACGGTCGTCTCCTTAATTCCGTAAAAAAAAAAATCGTTTTTCCCCATCTACAACGTGTCAGGAAGACATGAACAGTTAGTGATGATGGGAGAAGTGGGCTTTGACCTGATCGTGTGACAATCACCAACACGACTCCACTACTCCATCATTCCACTTCCTACGAGATGAGGGTTATGCATTATGACTTGTATAAATAGGTTCTCCTCCCTATTTCCAAGACAGACAAGACAGAAACCAAGTGTTGATACAACGTATTCAAACGCACAGAGCTTTGCTTACATTATTTCCAGCCAGTTCGGTATTCTGATACAAGTCATAAACAGCCAACACCTTCACGATATCAACACCTTCTTCGCTTCCCTCCCTAAGATCAACCCCATCTCCTTCACTTTGTGACCGAAGCAAGTCTGGAACGGCCATTTCTTGATTTAAGCCAGAATTGTACAGATTGATATCTCGAATCAGAAAGCACTCCCGTGCAGTGCATTTGTTTAGGTTTTAGATTCATTTATCATCCACACACCCCAAATTACCAAAACCAGCAGAAATAGTTTTCACCCATAAACAGCAGGAAAGTACCTACAAAGTACTACCTCATCTCTTTCCCAATGGGCAAGGACACGAGTGTAGTATCGTAGGTGGGATGCTGGATCAGAGGTACCATTGTATGCCTGAAATGTAGGTACTGGGTATTTCACAGGGATAGGCTCCTTCAAAATGCGAAGATACAACGAAGATGTTGTCGCTTCCTAGAGCACCTCTTCTAGCCTTGCGCCTGCGTGATCGGTTTTCAATCCTTGTATCTCCTTCCGCATTTTCTCCATGACCATGTTCACATTGTGAGCATCTCTAGAAAATGTATCATCATAATAAGACTGATAGGACTTGTAAGTTGGATCCATTTAGTTTGTATCATGTTGCGTTCTCCTGGATCCCCCTGGTGGGTTAGCCTTCGGTGGGTTAAGATCCACCCTTCGTCTTCCTGAGATAGCTCCGTTCTCACGCCTCTTTAACGGAGGGTGATTTTGGGAACCTTCGATCTGTATATCCAGCATACCTTTTAGGTTCTGGTTCTCCTAGGCCATCACGTGCATTGCATCCTCATGCTCCTTGTTGCGGAGTAGCAAAGCTGCTACTTGTGCTGCCATTTGATCTTCATTGTGGATTCCACCACCCTGAGGAGTGTTGTCGTCCGGATCCTCAGAGTCATCCACTCCTTCTTCTATGACCGGAGCGTCAAGATCTAGCTGGATTGGAGTTAGGTTTCCCAACCCCCATCCCGTAGGAGATAAGGTTCTGGGTAACCCTGCGTTGTCCGCAGGTGGCTTTGTTACATTAGGATGCTCCGGTAACGGCATGCCGTAAAGTAGTTGAACTCCCGATGTTTTCCCCATCCCTTCAGCAGGAATGGGTGGCTTGTTAGCAACCGTTCTTCTTGCTATTTAACTTTGCCCGTCCTCTGCCTCTGTTCTTTGATTCGCTTGAGATGGATTTTGAGATCTTCCTCTCGTAATTGTTGGTCGTGAGCTTGTTGGTACATCACTTGGTTTCTGCATGCCTGTGGTCACTGAAAACACGACAAAATCTGCTACTTGGGTACCTTTGTGAAAAAGTAGCAATTAATGCTTTGACATGGAAGATGGCTAAGCAGTATTTTCAGAAAAATGACTGAATTGACGCCTGGAAAGAAAGATATTAAATTTCTTATGACATCCTTGGAAAAAAAAACCTTAAATGTTGAAAGCAATTGAAAAAGGTGCCAGATCTTTTCGAAAGATAGGGTATTAAATGCTTGAAAAGATTTTTGCTTCCTTAAATTCTCGTTGAGATTTCTCAGTGCTCAGAGGTACTCAGATCTGAGGGATACTTTGTCGGAAAAGGTTGTTTTTAGTACAAACAAAAGTTTTAACGTTTTGTGAGTGCATTTTTGCAGAGATTTTTGTAGATCTGTAAGATTGCGAGTCTTTAGAGGATATGAACTCCAAGAACTTACGAAAACAATGAATGAACGAATCACTAGAAAGTGAGATTCATCGTTGTTGAACTCGGATCTCTTCATTAAAGAAGATGCATAAGTTAAAATAAATGACGGAACGTAAAAACTCAAGCTGGTGGGCAAATCCTTCTAGCGCCAAACTGTGACTACTAATTTTCCCATAGTCTATGCAATGTATACAGCTCAGAGAATCGGATACTAAGTAGTACTGGTGCCTCTGTTGAACTGATAATGCTAAGTAATAAAAGATATTCGAGGTCACAATAATAACGAAGAACACAAATGTAACGTAAATGCTACTAAGTTATCATGAGACACAAGAGATTACGTGGTTCGACTTTCGTCTACGTCCACGCGGTAATGAGTGATTGTTTGTATTAAGTTGTGGTGGTTACAAAGATCTTAAATGCTTCCCAAAGTAATAGAGAGAACTCAAGTTGAAGTAAATACTTAAGTTCTAAACATTAAAGAGATATAAGCTTAAGACTAGATCTTCTCTCCTCGATATTGAATGCCCTTAATTTGTTGGTGAAGCTTGGTATTTATAGCCCCTTCTGCTCCAGGTATATATTTGTTGTCTTTGGGTCCATCGTTCCCTGATATACCTTCCGTAGAAATGGTACCTTCGTTCACCGCGTGCTTTCTCCAGTCGGACTCTGCCACCTCAGCTGACCCACGTTCCTTCGGGAACTTCCCAGCCTCAGTATAGATTGTACCTTCATTCACCGCTAGGCTTTGCCAGTCAGATTCCTCCACATCATCTCTCTCCACGTGCTTTGGTTATGCGTGTAGATAAGATATTTGTGCATTTAATACTAATTAGATATGTCATCTACCTCTGTCCCTTCGCCGGCTGCCTCTCTCTAGACTAGGCTTTACTGTCTCCATCTTGGCCGTCGAGGTATCCCTTCTTGGGATGAGATAAAGTAGATTTGCGAAGGTATCCTCTGCTACTCAGGTTTCTCTGTATAGCGAGGGATACACAGTTATCCTGTACGCGACCACTAAGATCGTGACATGTGCGGAATATTGGTATTCACACCTAAACCGATTTAGCACGGGCTCAAAAATAGCAAGGACCTTGTTCCATGGGAAATGAAACCCCATTCTCAGTCTAACGGGAGTTCATAGTAGAAAAAAGCCACACAACTAGGCTTAAAAAAATAAAAAAATTATTCAAAGCCTGACAAATGTTCGAAAAGAAAGCAATTTTAAAATAGAGATTCCTAACGAACAAAGAAGAATGAGAAACCAAACTACTACTTCAAAAAAAAAATATTCATTTTCATCAATGATACTCTTCTACAACATCTCGGAGGTTTTCTGAAAAAACGGGGGTCTAACAACTAAACCCAATATTTCGCTTAGCAATCTATGTAGACTAACTCCAATATACTTTCAAGAGAATCAACTAGACAGTCAGACTCAATCTTAAGAAAAAGTATATCAAAGAGTTATATCTCAATTTCTCAATTCAATCTGTAATCAAACAAATAGGAATTTGCGAGCCCGATTGAATATACGAAATAACTTGGACGGTATCAAAAACCAATATCTAAGTGTCAATCAATTTAATCAACAACCAAAGGTTGGATTCACAATTGATTGAACTTACGCACAACCTGTGATATTTCAATTATATAAACAAATATGATACGGAAAAGAAATAACATAAACACCAGAAGTTTTGTTAACGAGAAAACCGCAAATGCAGAAAAACCCCGAGACCTAGTCCAGATTTGAACACCACACTGTATTAAGCCGCTACAGACACTAGCCTACTCCAAGTTAACTTCAGACTGGAATGTAGTTGAGCCCTAACCAATCTTACACTGATCAAGGTACAGTTGCGCTTCTTACGTCTCTGAATCCCAGCAGGACTCTACGCACTTGATTCCCTTAGCTGATCTCACCCACAACTAAGAGTTGATATGACCCAAAGTTGCAGACTTGATAAACCAATATGTCTCAGACAGAAAAGTCTATTGAATAGATAAATCTATGTCCCACAGATATACCTATGAGTTTTGTTCTGTCTTTTGATAAATCAAGGAGAATATGAACCAATTAATATACCGGACTTATATTCCCGAAGAACAACCTAGAAATATCAATCACCTCACAATAATCTTAATCGTATGGTAGTGAAACAAGATATTGTGGATCACAAATGATGAGACGAAGATGTTTGTGACTACTTTTTATCTTGCCTATCGGAGATTAAATCTGGAGCAAATATTGGAGAAGATAGTACCCAATCACGATAGAAAACAACAAGATCAGAACACGCAACTACATAGAAAATAGTTGGGTCTGGCTTCACAATCCCAATGAAGTCTTCAAGTCGTTAACCTACAGGGTTTTAGAAAAAACTAAGGTTAAAGGAGAATCGACTCTAGTCGCAACTAGTATCACACAGGAGGTGTGGGGATTTGGTTTCCCAGTTGCCAGAGTTCTCCCTTATATAGTCTTCAAATCAGGGTTTGCAATCAATGTTACCTTGGTAACAAAGCATTCAATATTCACCGTTAGATGAAAACCCGATTAGACTCAAGCTAATATCTTTCAACCGTTAGATTGAACTTAGCTTGTTACACACAAATGAAAAGTGACTTCATTTAGATAAGACTAACCGTACCTAAACGTGTACACCTTTGTTGGCTCAACAATAGTTAACCGAAGTTAGCCATATGGACACTTTTATATCAACCTTATTCATATTAACCATAACTAGTTCAAATGATTCAAATGAAACTAGTTCTAGAGTTGTTCAATTGTTTATATTTTCATAGAAGTATACAAGATACAATTGAAGCAAAATCGATTTTGATTCACTCGAATCAATTCATGAATATTATAGCCACGGTTTGCAAAAGATTGCACTCCTTTTTATATAGATGTATTAGTTCATGAACAAACTAATTTTAGAACATAACCCACTCAAGTATGCAAACGGGTATGCATATTTAAGTAGCCGGACTTGGACTGTGTTCGCTAGTATGCAAAAGGGTACGCATACTATCGTACACTTTCAAGCTTCAGTTGAATCCAATAAACGTACTGGTACGCATACTATAGTACCCGGACTTCAACTGACTTCGCCAGTACGCGTACTGGTAAGCATACTTTAGCTCCCGTACTTTACCTGACCTCGCCAGAATCCATACGGGTATGCATACTACATTCCGGTCTTGGATCAACACATATGCAAGTACGCATAATGTGTACATAATACAATTATGGTTAAGTGTTCTAAACTACCATTTCAATCATTTTAACATTTTTAGAAGACGACAATAGCTGTCTCACACAAACTATTAGCATCAAAGCGATTTTCAAGTGATCGAATGATCAATACGAAACGATCCGAGTCTACATCAAACGATTATCTCACAAAAATCATGTAAGATGTTACCAGGTGATTTTCACATGATCATCTTTTAACTTTCGTCAAGAATATAAGATGAACTTGGTTAAAGTGAAAGCATACTGTTAGAGCATTGCTCGGTCGAACTCGCATGCGTTGCTATCTCAAGCATGTTTGTCAATGTTAGTGATCAAAACTATAAGTCTTGATTTCTAGTTTATTATAGCTAAGGTCTCGGACTAGGATAGAATGTGTAGTTGAGCTCAAGAACTCCATGGCAATCATCATACAAGACGAAGGACTACTCAAGGAACCGGTGGATCTTTATCGACTAAAAGGTATGTGGAGACTTGAACTTATCTATCACTCAAAAGTCTATTCATCTCCTATCTTGAGACAAAAGTCGATTTGCTATATAGACTTAGATTATACACATTTGCTATTTCGAGCCGAGTTTATCTCGCCAGTCTATTTCTCAAAATATGTGTTGGTAAGCTTTCGCTTTAGCCAAGTTCATCTTTACCTAGTGACGAAAGTCATAACAAGTTTCAATCACTTTGAAAATTGCTTACTTTGACGAAAAATAGTTTGTGAATAAC
>NC_039366.1:127759833-127765578 GCF_003573695.1 Papaver somniferum
AATCTTCTTTTAGATCCATTGCCTGAGTGTCTCATTATTTTTTACTGCACCTCATATATGTCATGCAAATACAGAATACTGTTTTGTAGATTTATTGAATATTATGCAGAATGGAGCGTTTAAAATGCATATTGGAAGTCGATTCCTTTACCATAAGAAAGAACAAGTTAATGCAGTTTAGCAACCAGCGAAGAAGAAGTCCTGGCCACTATTTGTCATAGGTTCAGTTATGCCATATGATATTAATATGAAGTTGCTTTTGGTGTTCAAACCACCATTTATAAGGTAGCACGGGTACAAGATCTAGTCACTCAATTCAAAGCACATATATTGTAGATAATCTTTGACCATCTTGCTTAATGTACCAAGGCAAAGATCTGGAGTTGAATATAGATTCATTCACAGGCTTAAAAGTCGGAATGGAGTAATAGTTTCACCATTACCATTCTGCACTGCCTATTCAATGGCTCTAATAGTAGCCAGAATTTTTGCAATATATATATATATATATATATTTGTTTTTTTTAAAATGGGTTTTTGAAAGCCCAAATGGTATATTAAAGTTTAAACCTCAAAGAGATCTGTAGTTAGGAAAAGAAAGTGAAAAATCCCCCATCCCGATGCTGACAAATTTCGAACTCAGGTCGCTGGTATCATCACCCAACAACTTTACCACTGTACCACAATGCATCTGCAATATGGTTAGTTGCAACCCCAAGGGCGCCAACATACCCAGAGTATCTCTACAAATAAATTCATAACCTGCAATTCCAGGATTATCTTTGGATGCACCATGACAACAGAGAAAGGTAATAGAAGGTTCAAGAAGACTGTTGGTTAACTTCATTTTCCTGAGCTGAATTTCCTATTTAAAGATTACAAGTTCATGAGAGGAGTTCCACATGCAACCATTCAATCTGATGCTACTACCATCGTAACACTCTATTCTTGATTTTATCAAAAAGCTTCACACACAAACTTATTCCTGGCAAACCAAATCTCCACAAGCAGAATAGAAGGAGCTACAGTCCAAGCAAATCAAGCTTGATAATGGGACTGAAGCAGCTCATCAAGCCATAAATCAAACTTATGAATATGAGAGCTGAATGAAAAGCAATAGTAAAGAAAGAGCTTATGAAATAAAATAAGTATTACTTTATTAGATTCCAAAAGAAATGATCAAACATGTTTTATTCTTGATTAGAAGAACACTTGAGACCCCTTAAATCGCGATTTCATAGAACTATTTAGCATATCTCATCAGCAAATGAGAGTGTCATACTCATACTATCATACAAAATTCTCTTATTAACTTGCTGGATTGCTCCTAAAATAAAAGCTGGCCCCGTATCAGATTCCGATCGAGCTATAGCTAAACAAACATTTCCACCGATTGGCAGAAAACCGGTCTCTAAAACAACAAATTCTCCCTGCTGTTGAAAATGAAATTTTATAATGGGAACTGTATAGTCTCTTCTGGATATAACAAAACAAAGACCATCTCCGGTGGGTGCAGCAACACGCATACGATTCTGTTTAAAAAATGCCACCACCAACTTTGCAACTCTATCAAAATGATCTTTATACATTACGGTATACGGAGCCCCGGAATCTATGACACAACCGCCACGTCCATCCTCTTTAAGCTCAAAATCTCTGCTCCGAAAACCTACTCTATTGGATCCCACAGTGATATCCTCTAGATTTAAGTAATAAGCCGATGTCTGAAACTGAAACTCGGGTACTACTATGGGAGTTCTATGCACTATTTGACCTCCGCTTCCGATTGTCGCATCTGCACCAAAACTTAAATATGTGCCTCCTGCGTAAATATTTTCGCTACGTTTCTCCAAGCAGTAGGAAAATTTACCTTGTCCATCAGCACCTAATTGATTTATAAAAGACAATGGTCCTCTTCCCAAACCAAGTATTCCGGCAATAAGATCATTTTCGTTTCTAATCCGGCGGTTGTTGCCGAGATCAACAAAATTTTGTTGGTGAAAACCACAGCCCATGAGTAGTTGAAGAGTTTCAAAGGCGCCACCACCAGTTATACTAAATGTTTCTTTAGCAATAACACAAGTCGCAACTGCACCGCTTGCATAAGCTGCTCGGTAAACACATTCGCCATTGGTATTGCAACTATCCCCCGTGCATGCAGGATGAGTATGGCAAGGAAGGGGATGATATGTCTGCGAATACTCCCAAGGATAAAGAAGGGCATCTTGATTGAAAGTTTTTGTGGCACCGTGGCATTGAAGCCAAGTAAGATCACTACCCGAATCAATCATCAGATAGTAATTCATATATGGTGGTGATGTAGGAAATGTACCTATACCTACCATTCCAACGTACCACATTGCTGCTTCAGGTACTACTGGCACACGTACAACATCGGGGTTCATCGTCACATTTTTATTGCGTAATAATACTTGTGAACCGATGTAATGTGCTCGACTTCTTGATTGGTCAATCAGCGCTTGAAATCTTTCTCCCGGTGCTAAACGAATATCAGCAGGATCGTAAAAAAGTGATTCGTTGGAGTCTTTATAAATCATCCTCAGCGTAAACCCTTTTGGATTACCTGCAATGGCTAAGTTTAGCATAAGAGAAACATGAGTAATGATTGTTAGAACAAAAATGAAAAAGATGGGTGCTGTTTTACCCATTTTTATCATCCAGAAAGGATTTCGATGGACACAGCATGTATATATATATATATTGTTTTATATCGATGTATCATGAGATTAATGTAATTTATTGTTTTATACGGTATGTGATTATTAATGTATATATAATGTAATCCTTTATATATGGAATTCATTTGCATTGTATGGTAATGAAAATAGAGTATCCATAATTTAAGGAATGTAACGATTCAAAATCTAGCATTCATCCAATCTTAAGAAATCTAACCTTTCATTATTTTCCCAATCTAAGGCAATCTTACGCGTCATTATCTTACTGCACTCGTACATGAAAAACTAATATAGGCAAATATTGTTCAAGATTTTTCAACCTTATCAAATGGAGGTCATATTAATCATTGGAAAAAATTTTGTCTGGTCCTAGGCTTAGTTATTTATAGTAGGGTCCTACCTGATTTTTTTTTTATCTGGAGGTCCAAAATTAATTAAAACATGGAAATGTTCATAATGCCCATTACTACCAAACGTGTGTGTCTACACTGCTTACAAATTTGAGTACATATCTGGTACACTGCTTAAAAATTCGAGTACATATTTGCTACACTGCTTACAAATTTGAGTACATATCTGTCTGAGTACATATCTGTCGTACTGCTTACAAATCCGATTATATATCTGAATGCTTACAAATTCGAGTACATATTTGCTGCACTGCTTCCAGGTAGAGTACAAATCTGTAAGAATTAATGATACATATCTGTCGTACTGCTTACAAATCCGATTATATATCTGAATGTTTACAAATTCGAGTACATATTTGTTGCACTACAATATACGTTTTACATCACATATATTGTAGGATCATACCATTAATCTCTAGTATTTTTTTAATACAAAAGAGGTACAGTTTTGCATGATTGAACAGGGTGACATAACCACTAAAAAACTAACCAAAAAAATTAATGTCCATAAGAAGCTAGTGAATATCTACAGCAAACCCTGAAAATGATTATCAAGGATCGAGTGATACATAGAAAACTAGAGTAACATATTTGGATGCTTTGCACAAATGAAAATGTAACATACAACATTTCAATTTTCTTACCACACAAAGAAGTTGTCGCTTTCCAGGAGTATCGGCTCCGTGGTTGCTAAATTTTGCTTCCAGAACCGCTATTAGCGCAACATGATCCTATACAAAATTGAATGGACAAATAGAATAATACAGGGAGTAAGATTTTGGGAAAGAATCTAAGCACCAACTAACTGCATAAGAGACTCCCAAAGAAGAAAAATCACCTTAAGAAGTCGAGACAAAGCAGCTTTCTTCTGAGTGATTGGGACCACAGCATCTGTCAGTGACTGAGCAGCCTTGTTGAATTCGACCTACATACAAAAGTAAACTGTTTAACATGTGAACCAACAGAGTAACAATAAATTCAAAAGAAAGTCTGTCATCTCCAAACCTCGTATTTCTTCACATGGGAAAATCTGTCCCTTCGGAAAAATGTTGCACAACCATCGACATCATAAGTCCCGGTGTAAACCTACAGTGAACAAATTCATTATCACAAAACTGAATATTTGGAGTTTATGACCATTAAATCAAAAATGTCCGCAAGCAAACCTCTGTTGTCTTCTTCTTGTAGAGAGCTTGATAACCATCTTTGTCCAACTTAGGGGCGAAAAACTCATCAAAATGATCACTTTGAACCTGAAATAAGAAATGATTAGCTTTGTTGCAACTAAATCCTTAACTTAAGGATTGGCTATGTGGACATAATCTTGAATCCAAGCTAATACAACAATTTCATATCTAAATAACTAATATGAGACAAGAATAGTCTTTTTCTTATTTAGTATTCCAGTTCATTATACATGCACTGGAATACCATGAAAAGGAAAAACCAGAATGGCTTTTGTCAAAATTATTTGATGTAAGAGAGAAGTTTGTAACAGTACGTCATATATGTACTGCATATTCATGAACTTAAAAATCAATTGCATATCAAGAAGAAGTGATGAATCCATGCATATAACTGAATCAAAGCACATACTTCAGCATTACACATACGTACTCATGGATCAAACCCAAAAACAATAGCAAAACTCAGAAATATATACGAATCAAAGCACATATTTCAGTATTACACATACTTACTCATGGATCGAACCCAAAAACAGTGGAAAACTTTTGAATATAACCGAATCAAAGCACATACTTCAGTATTACACATACGTACTCATGGATCGAACCCAAAAACAATGGAAAAACTCTGAATATAACTGAATCAAAGCACATATTTCAGTACTACACATACGTACTCATAGATCGAACCAAAAAAATGGCAAAAATTTGAATATAATCGAATCATAAGAATTTTGTATCAGTACGTCGTATACGTACTGTCAATTCATACACAAAAGCAAACTGTATCAAACCTAAAAACATAATGCATCATGAAAATCGATTTGATCTTCATAATACAATCGGAAAAAAAAATCAAATGAAGAAAAACGAACAAAATAATCAAAAAAGATGATTAAAAAACATACCCGGAAACACAAACAAATCTTCTCGTCGTAAATCATAACGATGCATCATCATCATCATCTTCTTCTTCTTAATAAATTGAGTTTCTGTCAGTACGGGATATACGTATTGTTGCTTCATATACAAAAACAAACTGAAACACATCTAAAACCAACAAAATGGAAGTGGTATAAGTAAATCTAACTTAAGTGATGAATCCATGAGTAAAACAAAATCAAAAGCCGATCTAAAACCTAATAAATTAATAAAAAACTGTAAATCATCAAAATCAGTTGGGAATACATCTATAACGATTACCAAAAAGTGATGAAAATATAACTAATAACAAAATTGATTTAGCAGTTTTCAGTACGACATATATGTACTGCTGAATCATACAAATTAAGTGATGAATCCATGAGTAAAACAAAACCAAGGCCGATCTAAAACACTAATAAATTAATAAAAAAACTGTAAATCATCAAAATCAGTTGGGAATACATCTATAACGATTACCAAAAAGGAAAAAAAATATAAAACATCATGAAAATCGATTTGATTCTC